>NW_027442156.1:0-188719 GCF_048569485.1 Anomaloglossus baeobatrachus | reverse complement strand
AGGCGGCAGCCCAGATGGAGGAGGACGAGACTCCTCGGTCTTTGTATAGACTGCCAGGACGAGGTGGACCTGGGGAGGGCTCAGAAGGTCAGGCCCTGCGTGTCTATTAAAAAACATCCTGGGCTAGAGTTGGGGGAGGGAGGTACTCTTTCCCTCCCATGGCGTCAGAAAAAAAGAGCCTGTGCAGACGATCGCCAAGCCATTGGTCTGGAAAGGAGTACTGTGAGAGGCTTCTAAGGGACAGAGTTCGCTCTCCATTATCGGAACCAGAGGGCCTTACGGATGGCTATGGTATTCGAGGCGGCAAAAACTGCGCATAGCAGCATCGAGGGAGGCTTGCATGAGGTACTCCACCGCCGCAGCAATGTGAACTGTTACTTCTGTGAGGGCCTGAGGAAAACTGTTATTCCTGATGCCTGTGCGATCCACACGGAAGGAGAGAGGGACACGCGGCCTCAAGGCGGAGCGATCGAGCTGCTCCACTTGTCTGTCTGTTGGGTCCTTGAAGGAGGATCCATCAAGTAAAAGACAGGAGGGTCTTTCAGGTAGGCGGGAGGCCGGGGGAGGGGGGGGGGGGTCCACCGAGAGAGGATCGGCCCAGCCCTTAGAGACAGCTAAGCCAAGGGGTACCGAGACTACATGAGTTTACGGATACCGAAGCGCCGGCAAAAACGTTATTTTTTTTTTTTAGGTTTCTTCGCCCTTTTAAAGGAGACCGCGTGGTCAGTAGTAGTGGATGGGAGATCTTCCACATGCAGAGTTTGCTTGATTGCTGCACACATGCACAGTTTAGTTGATTGCTGCACACATGCACAGTTTGGTTGATTGCTGCACACATGCAGTTTGGTTGATTGCTGCACACATGCACAGTTTGGTTAATTGCTGCACACATGCACAGTTTGGTTGATTGCTGCACACATGCACAGTTTGGTTGATTGCTGCACACATGCAGTTTGGTTGATTGCTGCACACATGCACAGTTTGGTTGATTGCTGCACACAAACACAGTTTGGTTGATTGCTGCAATAAGATAGTCCATCGCAGCTTAATCGCTCGGGGAGGTTGAAACCAAGGAATCATCCTGGTACAAACATCATTCCCCTTCCTCCGGCTCCTCAGAGACCGCGGAACATGTGGGAGAACCCCATCTGTGTACCCCCGAGGGAGAACCATGGGGGTCATGCCCTTTTTCTGATCTGCAACCGGTGAAGCAGAGGGCTGATTCTTATCAGAAGAACCCTCTACAGAGGTGTCATCAGGCTGCGTTCTGTCCAGGGGCCCCGAGAGGTGTGAGGACGATGTTGCATAGCCAGCACCAGGTTCTGGGAACTGTGCCCATTCCGGGGGACTGGGAGCCGTAGGCTCTGGGCTGGCAGCAGTTGCTGCGGTGGTGGCGGGGCGGGAGGGGGGGCTACAGGGGCACCGCACTCACAGAAGGAAGAGGGGCTATCAACCCCTAGTAGCTCAGCGTGGCAGGTAGTGCAGGCTGAATAATAGGCTGTACGTTAGAAGTCTTATACCGTGTTTTTCCAAAAATAAGACCTCCCCCAAAAATAAGCCCTAGCAGGGATTTCCAGCATTTTCGGAGAAAGGCTTAAATATAAGCCCTCCCCCGAAAATAAGCCCTACTCCCGGATCAATAATGAAGTGTCCGTGCCGCTAAAAAATATACAGATACTGCAGGACACTTCATTATACACAGCGGCACCCGGCAATTACACTAACCCGACACTGAGCGGCAGGACCTGCAGTGATCACACACCCGCACACATCAGATCTCACACACACACACACACACACACACACACACACCAGATCTCCCACACACACCAGATCTCACACACACACACCAGATCTCACACACAAACATCGGATCGCACACAGTCATATCGCACACATAATCAGATCGCACACACAAACATCGGATCACACGCCAAACATCAAATCACACACACAAACATCGGATCGCACGCACATCAGATCGCATACATACCTCATCCAGAGACACCGATCTCTTCTCCTGAGAGGCAGTGCAGTGGAGCGCAAGGAACAGGACCTGCGGCCGGACACGTGACTTGCTCTCATTCCCTGCGGCCGTAAGTGCTGGATGTGATATTATGTATGTGTGTGTGTGTCTGCGAACGGCTGTGTTTTTCTGCGATCGGCTGTGTGTGTCTGTGATCGGATGTGTGTATCTGTGATCGGCTGTGTATGCCTGCAATCGGATGTGTGTATCTGTGATCGGCTGTGTATGCCTGCGATCGGATGTGTGTATCTGTGATCGGCTTTTATGTGCCTGCGATCGGAAGTGTGTATCTGTGATCGGCTTTTATGTGCCTGCGATCGGAAGTGTGTATCTGTGATCGGCTGTGTGTGCCTGCGATCGGATGTGTGTGATCTGCTGTGTATATCTGCGATCTGCTGTGTGTGTAAACGAAATGACGGGGTGCACAGCCTATAGTAACACAATGAGTGCTGCCTAATGTGTGCAAAACAACAATGCACAGAGGAGAAAAAGAGCACACATAATTCAGGCGCACATCAAAGAATATTGTAATCATATATATTTTTTATTTTTACGAGAAAAACAGTTTATTAGGTCCATGAAAACACACACAATAAAATCATTTAAAACCATACAATACAAGACACGGCCTCTATAAAGTGACTCCGGGATAATAAACCTAGTCAATATAAGACAGATATAATATCAAAGTTGTACATCAATTGATTCTCCAAACCACAGATCTAAGGGTACCGTCACACTTTAGCGACGTAGCAGCGATCCCACCAGCGATCTGACCTGGTCAGGATCGCTGCTGCGTCGCTACATGGTCGCTGGTGAGCTGTCAAACAGGCAGATCTCACCAGCGACCAGTGACCAGCCCCCAGCCAGCAGCGACGTGCAAGCGACGCTGCGCTTGCACGGAGCCGGCGTCTGGAAGCTGCGGACACTGGTAACTAAGGTAAACATCGGGTATGGTTACCCGATGTTTACCTTAGTTACCAGCGCACACCGCTTAACTTAGCGTGTGCAGGGAGCAGGAGCCGGCACTGGCAGCGTGAGAGCTGCGGAGGCTGGTAACGAAGCTAAATATCGGGTAACCACCTTGGTTACCCGATGTGTACCTTGGTTACAGCTTACCGCAGGCTGTCAGATGCTGGCTCCTGCTCCCTGCACATTCAGGATTGTTGCTCTCTCGCTGTCACACACAGCTATGTGTGCTTATCAGCGGGAGAGAAACAATAAAAAAAAAGAACCAGGGCTGTGTGTAACGAGCAGCAATCTCACAGCAGGTGCCAGATCGCTGCTCAGTGTCACACACAGCGAGATCGCTAATGAGGTCACTGCTGCGTCACAAAAACCGTGAATCAGCAGCGATCTCAGCAGCGATCTCGCTGTGTGTGAAGCACCCCTAAGGTAAGTAGTGATTACTTTGACCTTCACAGCATACCTTGCTCTTTTGCGCCTTGATATTCTCCCTATATTTTGTGCATGCAGTTCTACTTATACACCGGGCCCGGTTGGTAATTATACTTCTCTAATGAGACTTTCTCGGTCTTTTTTGACCATGTGTGCACATTTGGTATTTTTTGGGTGATCTATATCTGGTGTTTATGCAGCCAGCAGGTATCTAGGCAGTCTGGTGGCAGCTCTTCAGTACTGCATTAATAACTTTCTGCTGGTCACACCATCACCCTTATAGAGTGCTGTTTTCTAGAGCTAAATACTGATGGTTTCTCAGGTAGTATCCATTTAGCAATCGCTGCTATTATAAATATATATATTTTATTTTTTTTATACAAGCTCTATATATATTTGATATGCACTTGTATGATTAATTCACACTGCTATATTGTTGCCAATCAACTGTTCCTGGTATTGGTTATACCTCCATTGTCTTTTGATATGGTTATCTATAAGACAGTACATATACGATAGTGTCATACTTCGTATATATATATATATATATATATATATATATATATATACAACTGTCTACCTCACCAGTAGAGCTTATTTTCTGCATGCGAGTAATCACTACTTACCTTAGATCTGTGGTTTGGAGAATCAATTGATGTACAACTTTGATATTATATCTGTCTTATATTGACTAGGTTTACTATCCCGGAGTCACTTTATAGAGGCCGTGTCTTGTATTGTATGGTTTTAAATGATTTTATTGTGTGTTTTTCATGGACCTAATAAACTGTTTTTCTCGTAAAAATAAAAAATATATATGATTACAATATTCTTTGATGTGCGCCTGAATTATGTGTGCTCTTTTTCTCCTCTGTGCACTGCTGTGTGTGTGTGTGTTCTGCTGTGTGTATGTGATCTGCTGTGTGTGTGTTTTTCTGCGATCGGCTGTGTGTATCTATGATCGCCTGTGTGTGCCTGTGATCGGCTGTGAGTGCCTGCGATCTGCTGTGTGTGATCTGCTGTGTATATCTGAGATCTGCTTTGTGTGTGATCTGCTGTGTGTGTGTGTGTGTGATCTGCTGTGTTTGTGTGTGTGATCTGCTGTGTGTGCCTGCGATCTGCTGTTTGTGATCTGCTGTGTATATCTGCGATCTGCTGTGTGTGTGTGATATGCTGTGTGTGTGTGTGTGAGATCTGCTGTGTGTGATCTGCTGTGTTTGTGTGATCTGCTGGGTGTGCCTGTGATCTGCTGTGTGTGTCAGCGTGTCAGCTAGCAGCAGGGTAGGACGGCGTGCAGCACCGACCGGAGATCACAGGAGGACCTTGGAATCACACAGACGTCCTGGTCTGGTGAGTATGAGTCTCCTGGGAAGTGGGGGGGGTCTGCTTTTTTTGGGGGGTAAACTTACCCTCAACGTCTTTCTCCAAGAATAAGAACGCCTCCAAAAATAAGCCCTAGTGCTTTTTTGGGGGGGCAAAAAAAATATAAGACAGTGTCTTATTTTTGGAAAAACACGGTAGTTGTTGCTGTAGTTGTGCAAAGCATAAAACATGTGACTGCAGCCCCAGGCTGATGAGCCACAAACTCTGATTGTAACGAGGGAGCAATATTCTGCAGAGCTAATGTTTCCTGTGGGAAGGAGGAAGCTCAGAGACGCCCACAGACTCTGATCACAAGGAGAGGGAGCGGTAAGGAGAGGGAGCGGTGCTCTGCATAGCTACTGTGTGAGGAGAAAATATAATAAAATGGTGGGAAGGGACTCCCCTTCCCCCCTCCAGCCCTGCACAACAACAGTGCACTGAGTCCTGGGAGCTTGACCTTTGCTCTAAATCCTGTCAGGGAGGATTTCACCTCAGAGCTAATTCCTGTCAGGGATATCAGCTCCAGTGTGGAGATTCTGATGCCTGCTGTGTCCGGACACACCGGTGCAGAGTATGTATCAACTCAGAGCCTGTCAGAGAGACTGAGAAGGTTTTTCATCTGCTCTGGGCTCTGGAAAAGAATCCAGTCAGGAAGGATCTCAGCTCATGTGGAGATGGCAGTCTCTGCCTGGTCACGGTGGTGCAGAGCGTGTATCAACTCAGAACCTGCCAGAGGGACTGAGGAGGTTTTTCATCTGCTCTGGGCTCTGGAAAAGAATCCAGTCAGGAAGGATCTCAGCTCATGTGGAGATGGCAGTCTCTGCCTGGTCACGCTGGTGCAGAGCGTGTATCAACTCAGAACCTGCCAGAGGGACTGAGGAGGTTTTTCATCTGCTCTGGGCTCTGGAAAAGAATCCAGTCAGGAAGGATCTCACCTCATGTGGAGATGGCAGTCTCTGCCTGGTCACGCTGGTGCAGAGCGTGTATCAACTCAGAACCTGCCAGAGGGACTGAGGAAATTTTCATCTGCTCTGGGCTCTGGAAAATCGGTGCCATGAGACCCGTCGTCCAGTGAGTAACAGCCCAGGATCCAGCGTCGCAGGAGGGGGTACAGGGAGGCGACACTCCACGTTCCCGCCTGTTGATGGTTTTGGGAAATCAGTCCCCGAAGGAAACCGTCGCCCTCTAAAAACAAAAAATTCTTGCTGCAGTAGTCTGCAGAGATGTGCCTCCTATAGACACTAAGCTAAAACTGAAGTAGCCTGGCTGGGCCAGGGGGTGTATACTGCAGGGGAGGAGCTAACATCTTTGCATCTACTTAGTGTCCTCCTATGGATAAGCAGCATAACACCCATTGTCCTGTGTCCCCCAATGAGGCGTCAGAGAAAAATATAAGACAGTGTGTTTTTTTCGTGGAAGTATGCTTTTTTGTAAGAAGGATAAGATTGAAGTATCGAGATTGGGTGGGTTAGCATGTTGTGTTTTTAATGATGGTTTGTTGGTTTTATGTATAAGTTTTAATTTATTTTGCTTCTTCCTAGATTGGTATTTATTTGAATGGTGACTTACCTGTTGAGATTACCGGGCTGGCTGGTATTCGCCCGGGACAACAAATTAGTTGCAGTAGGGGTGGATCCCCTGAAAAATAAAAATAATAAGAATGTACATGAGGAATTTGGAATTGTGGGGATTATGGTTCTATTGATGAAAAATGTTCTAATGATGACATTGTCTGGATTACATGGATAAGAATGGGATATTGTACAAAAATTGTTATGGTTAATATAGCAAAATAGTATTAACCCCTTCACGACCTAGAATGTAACGGTACGTCCTAAATCATGAAGCAGTGATCACCGCTGGCTGCTGCGGTGAGCCAGTGACGATCCCTGCACATGTCTGCTGATTAAAACAGCTGATGTGTCGCTTAAAGGTGCAGGTGGTTCCGCGATCCACTTGCACCTCTTAACCACTTAAATCGCGCTCTCAAAATGTGACAGTGCAATTTAAATCGCTGCAGCGGGAATCGCGCCTTTCCCCGCCGACATCGTGACATGATCATGGGGAGCCTATGGTTGTCATGGTAGCGACGGGTCATATGATGACTCCAGTCACTATCATAACATAGGTCCTGTTACAGCCGGCAAAGCAGCAGCTGTAACAAGAACGCAGCATTTCTGCTGTTCAAAGCTGTGCTGCTCTGATAAACAGAAATGAATGAGCGATCAGACTGCTGATCCTTATAGTCCCCTATTGGAATTAGTAAAATAAAAAAAAAAGTAAAATAAAATAAAAAAAACTCCTAAAATACCAAATCAACTCTCATTTGCCCTACTGAAAATTAAAGGCTTAAAAGAAAAAATATATACACATATTTGGTATCGCAGTATTCAGAAATGCCCAATCTATCAAAATCTAAAATCAATTAATCTGATCAGTAAACGGCATAGCGGCAAAAAACATTCCAAATGCCCAAAATTATGGTTTTTGGTAATCACAATTTTGCCCAAAATGCAATAACAGCCCTCATATGGCAATATTGATGTAAAAATAAAAAAAACTTGTGGATCTCGGAAGAAGGGGAGCAAGAAGAACCCGAAAAATCAAGGGGTTAATGAATGGGCACTATTTAACTAGAAAAAAAAGTGAGCCGGAGTATGAGTTGGTATACATGCAGCTTGTAAGCTCATGTTCACACTGGCCATAAGACAAGAAGAAAAAACAAAGATATAAATAATATGGACATATAACCTACTGTAACTAAATAAAAGCATAGTGCATATAAATAAACATAGGGTACTTTGTAAACACTGTTTTTTGATCCAAAAAAGCATAAAACCATCCCACTGCGACAAGGTGTGGGACAGTACCAACACTCTCAAATATTAAAACCTTACCATGGGTCAAAATAGGCCTCAATGTGAACAAGGGCTGAGAGTGACTGGGTCCCAACAGGACACACAGCTATGGGAAGCATAGAAAGAACAGACACTGGCACACAGCCCTCAGTTACTGTATAAGAGTAGGTTTTTAGTTATTAATATTGGGTATTGCACTACTTCTTGAGTAACCACATAATTCACAGAATATTGATCACTGTTCCTAGGCATTGAACTAAATTAAGTAGTCACATCAAATTCACCACACAATAGTAATTACACAATTTTCAACACTTAATTATTTTTATGCCAAAATTGCCCTTGAATCTGAGGGTTAGTAATCTGACTACTTTGGATTAGTAAGTGCCCATATATTGTTCTTAGGCCGGTATTAACCACCACCTTGAAGGTTTAATTAATAGCAATTATTACTGTTTACATCAAATTGTTGCAATAATTATGGCCACACATATGGTTATTGGTTATCATACTATAGGCCCTGGGGTATCTTTAGTATGATCACTGGTAGCATTTAAAAAAAAAATTAAAATGTGAAAATATAATTCACTGAATAGGGAATCATTCCATTTATAACCTATGGGGTGGATTTATTATTTGCTTATCCCTTCTTTTTCATGTCAATCTTATAGTATGGTTCTAGTATATACTAACTTTGTGTAATGTTCGGGATATCTTCCAATATATGGTCAGCAAACATGGGTATAGTCCATACATACATGGTCCTTCTACATTCACAGAGAATTTTAGTTCCAGGGAGCGCTGAGCCTGTTGGTGTCTCCCCTGACAACGAACAATGTGGACAATATGGCCCAGCTAGCATGCACCGCCATTACCATGATGGCGCTGCTGGCTCGCGGGCCGCGGTCTGAGAGTTGTGGGTCACATGTAAATAGGCACATCACATGAGCGCCACTGACTTGGAACCACCCCTCTGTCACATGACTAGTCAGAGTCGTATCTTGGGGGGCAGATAGGGCATGTGCCCCGGGTGCAGTTGTCGCCCCTGTAGCGGGCGCAGGCTATTCTGAGTCCTGGCTGTCAAACTGACAGCCAAGACTCAGAAGAAGTGCGGTGCGCAGCTCCTACTGATCAATTCTCTCTGTATCTTTTAGACACATGAACAATTGAAGCGGTGACCGCCGGCACTTCCGGGTCAGAGCGATGGCTGTAATGTGATCAGGTCAGCTGATCACACTGCTGACATCATTCTTCAGCGTTGCAGTGCATAGGTGGCAGATACCACTGGTAATAAGTGCTCCAGTGGAGCTGAAGTGGGAAGCATGTATGGACACAGTATGGGGGAAGAGAGGGTGAGCAGGAGGAAATGTATATGGACACAGTATGGGGGGATAGGAATGGGGAGTGGGAAGTTCTTATGGCTACAGAATGGTGAGATAGAGGATGGAGAGGGGGAATTATCTATGGACAGTATGGAGAGAGAGGGGAGGGGTGATGTATATAGACAGTATGGGGAAAGAGGGTGAGGGGGGATGTATATAGACAGTATGGGGAGAGAGGGTGAGAGGTAATGTATGGGGAGAGAGGGTGAGGGATGATGTATGGGGAGAGAGGGTGAGGGATGATGTATATAGACAGTATGAGAGAGAGAGGGTGAGGGGTTATGTATACAGAGTATGGGGAGCGAGGGTAAGGGGTAATGTATTTGGACATAGTATGGGGAGCAAACGGGAAACATTTTGAAGACAGAATAAATAGCGAGGGGGCAAATTTGAGGACACAGTATGAAAAGCAAGTGGACAGGATGGGTGTGGATACATTATGGGGAGTGAGGGGAAATGTATACTGACACAGTATGGGGTGTGAGGGGGGATGAGTACAGAGGTAGTGAGGAGGCAATAAGGGATGAGAAGAATGTGAGGGGGCACAGAATAGATATTGGGTAGTGGGGGGTGGTATGGGGAAGCAATACCATGAGGGGACAGTGTGAGGCTTCTATCTGGGTTAAGAAACCTCCATGTAATGGGCAGGTAGGATGCAGCTAAATGAAACTGCTCAGGCTGGAGGGCGGAGTGCTCAGTGAGAAACAGGTGCACGCAGAAAAATTTTGTAACTGTTGAATTTTTAGTGTGCACCTGTTCACACCTAGTGGATGTGCTGGTCAGTCTTTTTATATTAGTATTACACTCCCCCAAAAATAAGACCTAGTGCTTTTTTTGGGGCAAAAAAAATATAAGACAGTGTCTTTTTTTCAGGGAAATACAGTAGTGTGATTTTGTAAGAAGGATAAGATTGAATTATCGAGGTTGGGTGGGTTGGCATGTAATGTTTTTAACCCCTTTACACCAGAGCAAGGTTTTCACCTTAACCCCTTCAGCCCCCAGCCTGTTTTCATCTTAAAGACCCGGCCATTTTTTGCAATTTTTACCAGTGTCACTTTGACAGGTTAGAACTCTGGAACGCTTCAACGGATCCTGGCAATTCTGATATTGTTTTTCTGTGACATATTGTACTTCATGTTAGTGGTAAATTTAGGCCAATATGTTTTGCGTTTATTTGTGAAAATTTCGGAAAATTGGCGAAAATTTTGCATTTTCAAAATTTGAAATTTTATGCCCATAAATCTGAGATATGTCACACAAAATAGTTACTAAATAAAATTTCCCACTTGTCTGCTTTACACAAGCGCAATTTTTGAAACAAATTTTTTTTCCGTTAAGAAGTTAGAAGGGTTCAAAGTTCATCAGCAATTTCTCACTTTTCCAACAAAATTTACAAAAAAAAAAGTTGTGGTGGAAATCAAATGTTTGGGCACACGGCAGGACTCGGAAGGCAAGGTGCGCCATTTGAATTTTTGAGTGCAAAATTAGCTGCACTAATTAGCGGACGCCATGTCGGGTTTGTTGACCACCTGAGGTGCCTAAACTATGGAGCTACCCCACAAGTGACCCTATTTTGGAAACTAGAGCCCTCAAATATTTATTCTAGATGTTTGATGTGCACTTTGAACCAGTGGGGGCTCCACAGAAGTTTATAACGTTGAGCTGTGAAAAGAAAAAAAAAAGTTTTTACCACAAAACTGTTGCTTCAACTAGGTAGCTTTTTTTTTCACAAAGGTATCAGGAAAAATGCACCATAAAACGTATTATGCAATTTCTCCTGAGTACACAGATACCTCATATGTGGTGGAAATCAATTGTTTGGGCGCACGGCAGGGCTCAGAAGAGAAGGAGCGCCATTTCACAGGAAAATTGGTTGGAATTATTAGCGGACGCCATGTTGCATTTGGAGATCCCCCTGAGGTGCCTAAACAATGGAGCTCCCCCACAATTGACCCCATTTTGGAAACTAGACCCCTCATGGAATTTATCTAGCTGTTTAGTGAGCACTTTGAACCCCTGGAGGCTTTACAAACGTTTGTAATGTTCAGCCGTGAAAATATTTATTTTTTTTTTACCACAAAATTGTTTTTTCAAACAGGTAGCTTTTTTTTCACAAGGGTATCAGGAAAAAATGCACCATAAAACGTATTGTGCAATTTCTCCTGAGTACACAGATACCTCATACGTGGTGAAAACCAATTGTTTGGACGCATGGCGGGGCTCAGAAGAGAAGGAGCGCCATTTCACAGCATTTCACAAAATTGGTTGGAATTATTAGCAGACGCCATGTTGCATTTGGAGACCCCCTGAGGTGCCTAAACAATGGAGCTCCCCCACATCTGACCCCATTTTGGAAACTAGACCCCCCTCATACAAAAAAATTAGTTTGGCGAAATAAAAAATACGGACATCAGTTAAAAAAAAAATAAATAATGAGCGCCTGCAACTGACACTATGGCAAGTACCACACGTGAGAGCGATGCACGAATCTCGCATTGCATCATCCGGCACAGCCGCACACTGCTGTCTGGAAAAGAGCGACCGTGCCGGATGATGCGATGTGAGACTCGTGCATCGCTCTCACGTGAGGCACTGGGCTGACCCTTACAATATTCAGTAAAAAATACTGTAGTTGACGATTAATACAGTATAATTTTACTGGCCCTAAACTAAGTTTATTTGTACTTCTTACTTAGTTTACATAACAAAAAGAAGGGAATTTTGTTACTTACCGTAAAATCCTTTTCTTCTAGCTCCTATTGGGAGACCCAGACGATTGGGTGTATAGCACTGCCTCCGGAGGCCACACAAAGCATTACACTAAAAAGTGTAAGGCCCCTCCCCTTCTGGCTATACACCCCCCGTGGGATCACGGGCTGCTCAGTTTTAGTGCTAAAGCAAGAAGGAGGAAAGCCAATAACTGGTTTAAACAAATTCACTCCGAAGTAACATCGGAGAACTGAAAACCGTTCAACATGAACAACATGTGTACCCGAAAAAAAACCAACCATCCCGAAGGACAACAGGGCGGGTGCTGGGTCTCCCAATAGGAGCTAGAAGAAAAGGAATTTACGGTAAGTAACAAAATTCCCTTCTTCTTCGGCGCTCCATTGGGAGACCCAGACGATTGGGACGTCCAAAAGCAGTCCCTGGGTGGGTAAAGAAATACCTCATGTTAGAGCTGCAAAGACAGCCTTCCCCTACGGGGAGGTAACTGCCGCCTGCAGGACTCTTCTACCTAGGCTGGCGTCCGCCGAAGCATAGGTATGCACCTGATAATGTTTGGTGAAAGTGTGCAGACTCGACCAGGTAGCTGCCTGGCACACCTGTTGAGCCGTAGCCTGGTGTCGTAATGCCCAGGTCGCACCCACGGCTCTGGTAGAGTGGGCCTTCAGCCCTGATGGAACCGGAAGCCCAGCAGAACGGTAGGCTTCAAGAATTGGTTCTTTGATCCATCGAGCCAGGGTGGCTTTTGAAGCCTGCGACCCTTTGCGCTTACCAGCGACAAGGACAAAGAGTGCATCCGAGCGGCGCAGGGGCGCCGTGCGGGAAATGTAGATTCTGAGTGCTCTCACCAGATCTAACAAATGTAAATCCTTTTCATACCGAAGAACTGGATGAGGACAAAAGGAAGGCAAGGAGATATCCTGATTAAGATGAAAAGAGGATACCACCTTAGGGAGAAACTCCTGAATGGGGCGCAGCACTACCTTGTCCTGGTGGAACACCAGGAAGGGAGCCTTGGATGACAGCGCTGCTAACTCAGACACTCTCCGAAGAGACGTGACCGCCACTAGAAAGACCACTTTCTGTGAGAGACGAGAAAGTGAAACATCCCTCAGAGGCTCGAAGGGCGGCTTCTGGAGAGCAACTAGTACCCTGTTTAGATCCCATGGATCTAACGGTCGCCTGTACGGAGGGACGATATGACAAACCCCCTGCAGGAACGTGCGCACCTGAGAAAGACGTGCTAGACGCTTCTGAAAAAACACGGATAGTGCCGAGACTTGCCCTTTAAGGGAGCCGAGCGACAAGCCCTTTTCCAACCCAGATTGCAGGAAGGAAAGAAAAGTAGGTAACGCGAACGGCCAGGGGGATACTCCTTGTGCAGAGCACCAGGATAAGAAAATCCTCCACGTTCTGTGGTAGATCTTAGCAGAAGTGGACTTCCTAGCCTGTCTCATGGTGGCAACGACTCCTTGGGATAATCCTGAAGACGCTAGGATCCAGGACTCAATGGCCACACAGTCAGGTTCAGGGCCGCAGAATTCCGATGGAAAAACGGCCCTTGGGACAGTAAGTCTGGTCGGTCTGGTAGTGCCCACGGTTGGCCGACCGTGAGATGCCACAGATCCGGGTATCACGACCTCCTCGGCCAGTCTGGGGCGACGAGTATGACGCGGCTGCAATCGGATCTGATCTTGCGTAGCACTCTGGGCAAGAGTGCCAGAGGTGGGAACACATAAGGGAGCCGGAACTGCGACCAATCTTGCACTAAGGCGTCTGCCGCCAGAGCCCTTTGATCGCGAGACCGCGCCATGAACGTCGGGACCTTGTTGTTGTGCCGCGACGCCATTAGGTCGACGTCCGGCACCCCCCAGCGGCGACAGATTTCCTGAAACACGTCCGGGTGAAGGGACCATTCCCCTGCGTCCATACCCTGGCGACTGAGGAAGTCTGCTTCCCAGTTTTCTACGCCCGGGATGTGAACCGCTGATATGGTGGATGCTCTGTCCTCCACCCACAACAGAATCCGCCGGACTTCCTGGAAGGCTTGCCGACTGCGTGTCCCTCCTTGGTGGTTGATGTATGCCACCGCTGTGGAGTTGTCCGACTGAATTCGGATCTGCTTTCCTTCCAGCCACTGCTGGAAGGCTAGTAGGGCTAGATACACTGCCCTGATTTCCAGAACATTGATCTGAAGGGTGGACTCCTGCTGAGTCCACGTCCCTTGAGCCCTGTGGTGGAGAAAAACTGCTCCCCACCCTGACAGACTCGCGTCTGTCGTGACCACTGCCCAGGATGGGGGCAGGAATGATCTTCCCTGTGATAATGAGGTGGGAAGAAGCCACCATTGCAGAGAGTCCTTGGCCGTCTGGGAAAGGGAGACTTTCCTGTCCAGGGAAGTTGACTTCCCGTCCCATTGGCGGAGAATGTCCCATTGAAGTGGGCGCAGATGAAACTGTGCAAACGGGACTGCCTCCATTGCTGCCACCATCTTCCCTAGGAAGTGCATGAGGCGCCTTAAGGAGTGCGACTGACCATGAAGGAGAGACCGTACCCCTGTCTGTAGTGACCGCTGCTTGTCCAGCGGAAGCTTCACTATCGCTGGCAGAGTATGAAACTCCATGCCAAGATACGTTAGTGATTGAGTCGGTGACAGATTTGACTTTGAAAAGTTGATGATCCACCCGAAAGTCTGGAGAGTCTCCAGCGCAACATTCAGGCTGTGTTGGCATGCCTCTTGAGAGGGTGCTTTGACAAGTAGATCGTCCAAGTAAGGGATCACCGAGTGTCCCTGGGAGTGCAAGACTGCTACCACTGCCGCCATGACCTTGGTGAAAACCCGTGGGGCTGTCGCCAGACCAAATGGCAGAGCTACGAACTGGAGATGTTCGTGTCCTATCACAAAACGTAGAAAACGTTGGTGCTCTGTAGCAATCGGCACGTGGAGATAAGCATCTTTGATGTCGATTGATGCAAGGAAATCTCCTTGAGACATTGAGGCAATGACGGAGCGGAGGGATTCCATCCGGAACCGCCTGGCGTTCACATGCTTGTTGAGCAGCTTTAGGTCCAGAACAGGACGGAACGAGCCGTCCTTTTTTGGAACCACGAAGAGATTGGAGTAAAAACCTTGCCCTTGTTCCTGAAGAGGAACAGGGATCACCACTCCTTCTGCCCTTAGTGAGCCCACCGCCTGCAGAAGCGCATCTGCTCGGTCGGGATGTGGGGAAGTTCTGAAGAACCGAGGCGGAGGACGAGAACTGAACTCTATCCTGTACCCGTGAGACAAAATGTCTGTTACCCACCGGTCCTTGACCTGTGGCAGCCAAATGTCGCAAAAGCGGGAGAGCCTGCCACCGACCGAGGATGCGGAGGGAGGAGGCCGAAAGTCATGAGGCAGCCGCCTTGGAAGCGGTTCCTCCGGTTGCTTTCTTGGGGCGTGAGTGAGCCCGCCAGGAATCTGAGCCCCTTTGCTCCTTCTGAGTCCCTTTGGACGAGGGGAATTGGGCCTTGCCGGAGCCTCGAAAGGACCGAAACCTCGACTGCCACTTCCTTTGTTGAGGTTTGCTTGATCTGGGCTGGGGTAAGGAGGAGTCTTTACCCTTGGACTGTTTAATGATTTCAGCCAATTGCTCACCGAACAGTCTGTCTACAGATAGTGGCAAGCTGGTTAAACATTTTTTGGAAGCAGAATCCGCTTTCCATTCTTTTAACCACAAGGCTCTGCGCAAAACCACCGAGTTGGCAGACGCCATTGAGGTACGGCTCGTAGAGTCCAGGACAGCGTTGATAGCATAGGTCGCAAACGCAGACATTTGCGAAGTTAAGGACTTCACTTGCGGCACTGCTGGACGTATGATAGAGTCCACCTGTGCCAGACCAGCTGAAATAGCTTGGAGTGCCCACACGGCCGCGAATGCTGGAGCAAACGACGCGCCGATAGCTTCATAGACAGATTTCAACCAAAGGTCCATCTGTCTGTCATTGGCATCCTTAAGTGAAGCCCCATCCTCCACTGCAACTATGGATCTAGCCGCAAGCCTGGAGATTGGTGGATCCACCTTTGGACACTGGGTCCAGCGTTTTACCACGTCAGGGGGAAAGGGATAACGTGTATCCTTAAGACGTTTGGAGAAACGCTTGTCTGGATAAGCATGGTGTTTCTGGACTGATTCTCTGAAGTCAGCGTGGTCCAGAAAAGTACTCAGTTTACGCTTGGGATACCTGAAATGGAACTTCTCCTGCTGTGCAGCTGCCTCTTCTGCTGAAGGGGCTGGGGGAGAAATATCCAACAGTCCATTGATGGCCGCTATAAGGTCATTTACCATGGCGTCACCATCAGGAGTATCCAGATTGAGAGCGGTCTCAGGATTAGACTCCTGATCACCCTCCTCTGTCTCATCACGCAGAGACTCTTCTCGCTGAGACCCTGATCCGCGTGATGACGTGGAGGGTCTCTCCCAGCGAGCTCGCTTAGGCTGCCTGGGACTGTCATCTGAGTCAGAGCCTTCAGCCTGAGATGCCTGGGACCCCCTTGAAGCACGGATTAACTCCAACTGAGGGGGACCGGGGAACATTGACGCAGCAGTGTCCATGGTCTGAGTAACTGGCCTGGCCTGCAAGGTCTCTAGGATTTTTGTCATAGTGACAGACATCTTGTCAGCAAAAACTGCAAACTCTGTCCCCGTCACCGGGACAGGGTTCACCGGTGACTCTGCCTGGGCCACTACCACCATAGACTCCGGCTGACGAAGTGGCACAGGGACCGAACATTGCACACAATGGGGGTCTTTGGAACCTGCCGGTAGATCAGCCCCACAAGCGGCACAAGCAGCGTATACAGCCTGTGTCTTGGCACCCTTGCGTTTTGCGGATGACATGTTGTCGTCTCCTCAGAGCAATATAGGGTATACAGCCAAGAAGCGACCTTACAGTGCAATATATATATATATATAAATGGTATAGAGAAAAAAATACACCAATATAACACTGTGGCACTAGTGGGGCCAGCACTAATGTGCTGCTTACCGCCCGCTTAACGCGGGTGTGTGGTCGCCAGAAATCCCTTGTCTGGGTCTCCCAGAGCCTGTGTCCGTTCTCCAGCCAGACTGCATGTAGGAATGGCTGCCGGCGTCCTGTGGAGAGGGGCGGGCCCTGGGCGTGCTGCAGACAAAGAGCGGGAACTGGCGTCCCACTGTGCCCAGTGAGAGGGCTGGAGTATGTAAATAAGACTCCAGCCCTCGGCGCTGACTATCGTACAGCGTCTCTCCCTTGCCCTGATTGACAGGGTGGGGGCGGGAACGAAGCGGAGCTAGGCCGCAAAAGCCGGGGACTAGATTTATAAGCGCCGCCGTCGTAAAAGCACGGTCGGCGCTAAGTCCCCGGCGCACCACAAGTCTCAGCCGCGCCGCCGCTCCAGGGGCGGCCGGCGCGGCAGTCCCCAACACATAAAGTCCCTCAGAGAAACTGCAGTGACTGTAACCCCAGCGCGCAGCGCTACTGTCCCCGGCGCACTAGCACACCCAGCAAGTCTGGAGTGTGCGCGGCCTGTCCATACGGGGACACAGAGTACCTGAATGTTGCAGGGCCTTGTCCCTGAACGGTACCCAGCTCCGTATCCAGCAGGTTCTACGGGTCTGTGGATGGAGCCCGGCCTCAGGGCTTGGGGGCCGGTAAGATCCCACTTCCTCAGAGCCCCTCAGGGGGATGGGGAAGGAAAGCAGCATGTGGGCTCCAGCCTCCGTACCCACAATGGGTACCTCAACCTTAACAAACACCGCCAATAGGAATGGGGTGAGAAGGGAGCATGCTGGGGGCCCTAGTATGGGCCCTCTTTTCTTCCATCCGATATAGTCAGCAGCTACTGCTGACTAAACAGTGGAGCTATGCGTGGATGTCTGACCTCCTTCGCACAAAGCTTGAAAACTGAGCAGCCCGTGATCCCACGGGGGGTGTATAGCCAGAAGGGGAGGGGCCTTACACTTTTTAGTGTAATGCTTTGTGTGGCCTCCGGAGGCAGTGCTATACACCCAATCGTCTGGGTCTCCCAATGGAGCGCCGAAGAAAAGTCAGGACACACGCATGGATGTGCTGCAAAAAGGGGGGGGCTAGGTGGGATGGAAAAAAAGATGGATGGAGGATGTGAGAGGGAGCGGCGGAGGATGGGAGAGGGCGCGGCGGAGGATGGGAGAGAGCGGGAGGGTGAGAGGTGGTGGAGGGGGCAGCAGATCGGGAGGTGAGAGGTGGGGGAGGGGGCTTCAGATGAAGAGGATGGGAGAGAGCAGGCTGCAGATCAGGGAGGGTGAGAGGGGGTAGCAGATCAGGGAGGGGGGCAGCAGCTGATGAGGGAGAGCGTGCAGCAGATGGGGAGGTGAGATGGCAGAGAGCGTGCAGCAGATCGGGAGGTGAGATGGCAGAGAGCGTGCAGCAGATCGGGAGGTGAGATGGCAGAGAGCGTGCAGCAGATCGGGAGGTGAGATGGCAGAGAGCGTGCAGCAGATGGGGAGGTGAGATAGCAGAGAGCGTGCAGCAGATGGGGAGGTGAGATGGCAGAGAGCGTGCAGCAGATCGGGAGGTGAGATGGCGGAGAGCGTGCAGCAGATGGGGAGGTGAGATGGCAGAGAGCGTGCAGTAGATGGGGAGGTGAGATGGCGGACAGCGTGCAGCAGATCGGGAGGTGAGATGGCGGAGAGCGTGCAGCAGATCGGGAGGTGAGATGGCAGAGAGCATGCAGCAGATGGGACGGTGAGGTGGCAGAGAGCGTGCAGCAGATCGGGAGGTGAGATGGCGGAGAGCGTGCAGAAGATAGGGAGGTGAGATGGCAGAGAGCGTGCAGCAGATGGAGAGCTGAGATGGCAGAGAGCGTGCAGCAGATGGGGAAGTGAGATGGCAGAGAGCGTGCAGCAGATGGGGAGGTGAGATGGCAGAGAGCGTGCAGCAGATCGGGAGGTGAGATGGCAGAGAGCGTGCAGCAGATCGGGAGGTGAGATGGCAGAGAGCGTGCAGCAGATAGGGAGGTGAGATAGCAGAGAGCGGGCAGCAGATCGGGAGGTGAGATGGCAGAGAGCGGGCAGCAGATCGGGAGGTGAGAAGGTGGAGAGCGTGCAGCAGATCGGGAGGTGAGAAGGTGGAGAGCGTGCAGCAGATCGGGAGGTGAGATGGTGGAGAGCATGCAGCAGATCGGGAGGTGAGATAGCAGAGAGCGTGCAGCAGATCGGGAGGTGAGATGGCAGAGAGCGTGCAGCAGATCGGGAGGTGAGATGGCGGAGAGCGTGCAGGAGATCGGGAGGTGAGATGGCGGAGAGCGTGCAGCAGATCGGGAGGTGAGATGGCAGAGAGCATGCAGCAGATCGGGAGGTGAGATGGCGGAGAGCGTGCAGCAGATGGGGAGGTGAGATGGTGGAGAGCGTGCAGCAGATCGGGAGGTGAGATGGGGGAGAGGGCAGCAGATGGGGAGGTGATATGGGGGAGGGGGCAGCAGATGGGGAGGTGAGATGGCAGAGAGCGTGCAGCAGATGGGGAGGTGAGACAGCGGGCAGCAGATCGGGAAGGTGAGATGGTGGAGAGCGGTGGCAGATCGCACAGGGTGGGAGATGGTGGAGGGGACAACAGGTGAGGATGGGAGAGCGCGGGCAGCAGCTCACGGAGGGGGCAGTGGCTGATAAGGGGGAGCGGTGGCAGATGGAGGCGGCTGCAGCAGATAGAGGAGATCGGCGGGGGATCGGTGGCGGCAGTGGATCGGGGGATCGGCGGCGGTTGCAGCGGATCGGGGGCAGGGGCTTACCAGGGCACTTGCAGGGATCGCTCCACTCGGCTTCCACGGACGGAGTAAAGCGGAGGGGAGTGGTCACGGCCCCAGATCCACGGTGATTGGAGAGATCGGTCACAAGGCCGATCTCTCCAATCAGAGCTGGGGGCTGGTGAAGCACCGATCACCCAGCTCCAGCCAATAATCAGTGCTACAGCTGCACTGATTAGGGCTGGATTTCAATGTTTCAGTCATTTTCAATGGCTGGAACATTACAGTGGCTGTGATTGGCTGAGCGGTGTTCGTCAGCCAATCACAGCCTCCGTAGCTCCGGGGAGGAGGCACCACCCCTCCTGAGGTCAGGCAGAAGTCCCCTCCTCCCCGAATCTGCGGTTTGTGTGTACCGATTGCACTCACCGGGGCTCCGAGGCCGCGATTTCGCCATGACATACTGGGTAAGTCATGGGTCGTTTAGCACCATGTCACCATGACGTACCCAGTACGTCATGGGTCGTTAAGGGGTTAATGACCGGGCAATTTTTTGCACTTCTGACAAGTGTAACTTTGACAGGTTATAACTCTGGAACGCTTCAACGGATCGTGCTGATTCTGACATTGCTTTTTTGTGACATATTGGACATCATGTTAGTGGTAGAATTAAGGTCATATTTTGTGTGTTTATTTAGGAAAATATCGGAAATTTGGCAAAAATTTTAAAAATTTCACAATTTTCAAAATTTGAAATGTTATGCCTATAAATCTGAAAGATACTGTATGTCACACAAAATAGTCAGTAAAGAACATTTCCCACATGTCTACTTTACATCAACGCAATTTTTGAAACAATTTTTTTTACTTAAAAAGTTAGAAGGGTTCAAAGTTCATCAGCAACTTCTCAGTTTTCGAAAAAAAAAATTACAAAACCATTTTTTTAGGGACCACATCACATTTGAAGTGACTTTGAGAGGCCTAGGTGACAGAAAATACCCAAAAGTGACCCCATTCGAAAAACTGCACCCCTCACTCTGCTCCAAACCACATCCAAGAAGTTTATTAACCCTTTAGGTGCTTCACATGAACCAAAGCAATGTGTAAGGAAAAAAAGAAAATTTTACTTTTTTACTCAAAACTGTTAATTTAGCCATAAAATATTGCATTTTCACAAGGGTATCAGGAACATATGTACCATAAAATTTATTGTGCAATTTCTCCTGAGTACATTGATACTTCATATGTGGTAGAAATCAATTGTTTGGGCGCACTGCAGGGCTTGGAAGGAAAGGGGCGCCATTGGAATTTTTTAAAGCAAAATTAGCTGGAATCATTAGCGGACACCATGTCGAATTTGGAGACCTCCAACAGTGGAGCTCCCCAACATGTGACCGCATTTTGTAAACTAGACCCCTCAAGGAATTTATAGATGTTTGGTGAGCACCTTCGAACCCCCAGGGATTTTACAGAATTGAGCCATAAATATAAATGCATTTATTTTTTTTTCCCACAAACTTGTTACTTCAACCAGATAGGTTTTTTTCACAAGGGTATCAGGTGAAAATGTGTAGCGACCCTGAATATATCAGGGTGCTACAGGGAACTGCATCCCCTCCAAGGGATGCAGGGCCTACTCCCCATGGTTCAGGTTCCACTCAGTGATGCTTCTACTACCCGCACCACAAATCCCAATCAACACGTCACACCAGAACTGAACAGACAAACCAGTGGGTTGGTCTAGCTGGAATAGGGCCACCCACCTAGGGGTCAGGCAGACTGGTGGGAGGGGTGACTGCAGTTGAGTGAGAGCCCTCAAAGAGTTAGGAGCTGGGGAGTAGTAGCTGCCGAGGAGCTGGACTAGATTGGGTCGCAGACGGTAGTCCGGGACCGGAGGAGTCGAGGACCAGTCGCAGCGACTTGGGAAGGGTGAACAGACATAGTCTTGGAGGACCGTCGGCACCAGCAAGCCCAATAACCGGACTGGTACAGAGCACGGCAGGGTACAGGACCCTAGGTCAGGAGCAGGTTTATCCGTCCTGATAATTAACCTGTGGAGGATAGTTTCTTTATGAACTTTCCCCAAGAGCTCAGAGATTGAAGGCATCAGCACAACACGGGGGATAGGGCTTTCCATATAAAGCAGCCCAACTGAAATCCTAAGTGCCAGTCATCAAGAGCACAGCTACACTACAAATAATGAGCATCCCAACAGCTTCAAGCCAAGGGACCATCTACAAACACCTAAATTGTGCACGGAGGCAGGCTCCAGATTACCAAGCAGCATCATTGGGAGCAGACACCTGGATGGGCTCCCCATAGTGGCAGCGGTACACAGAGACTTTTGTTTTACCTACAACGTGTGTGTGTTTACGTTGCAAGCATCAACCAGCACCACGTCTACCAACAGTGAGTACCCTGCTCCCTGCCTCTCATCTTTCCAAACCTCCCAAACCCCAGAGTCCGGGGCCTTCCCTACCTGCGGAGGGACTAACACCTTGCTGCCCAACACCATCTGTCCCGGTACTACCTTTGGCAGTGGTGGTACTCCCATTACTGCAACCCGCAGATGGCGTCACGAACTTCTCCCCTGTAAATAAACCCCTTGCAAAGATAGAAGCGTCAGCCGAGCCCGGACCCCTTGAGCCACGAACATCTCCAGGATCCGAGCACCCCGGTCTGCGCCGGGGTGGCACAAATGAACCATACAGTTTATTGTGGAATTTCTCCAGAGTATGCTGATACCCCAAATGTGGTTGAAGAAGGGAATTTTGTTTACTTACCGTGAATTCCTTTTCTTCTAGCTCCTATTGGGAGACCCAGACAATTGGGTGTATAGCTTCTGCCTCCGGAGGCCATACAAAGTATTACACTTTAAAAAGTGTAACCCCTCCCCTCTGCCTATACACCCTCCCGTGGATCACGGGCTCCTCAGTTTTGGTGCAAAAGCAGGAAGGAGAAAACTTATAAATTGGTCTAGGGTAAATGCAATCCGAAGGATGTTCGGAGAACTGCAAACCATGAACCAAAAGAACAATTCAACATGAACAACATGTGTACACAAAAAGACAACCAGCCCGAAGGGTACAGGGGCGGGTGCTGGGTCTCCCAATAGGAGCTAGAAGAAAAGGAATTTACGGTAAGTAAACAAAATTCCCTTCTTCTTTGTCGCTCCATTGGGAGACCCAGACAATTGGGACGTCCAAGAGCAGTCCCTGGGTGGGTAAAAGAATACCTCAATAAAAAAAGCCGAAAAAAACGGCCCCCTCTTACAGGTGGGCAACCGCCGCCTGAAGGACTCACCTACCTAGACTGGCGTCTGCCGAAGCATAGGTATGCACTTGATAGTGTTTCGTGAAAGTGTGCAGACTAGACCACGTAGCTGCCTGACACACCTGCTGAGCCGTAGCCCGGTGCCGCAATGCCCAGGACGCACCCACGGCTCTGGTAGAATGGGCTTTCAGCCCTGAAGGAAGCGGAAGCCCAGAAGAACGGTAGGCTTCGAGAATCGGTTCCTTGATCCACCGAGCCAAGGTTGACTTGGAAGCCTGCGAGCCCTTACGCTGGCCAGCGACAAGGACAAAGAGCGCATCTGAACGACGCAGGGGCGCCGTGCGAGACACGTAGAGCCGGAGTGCTCTCACAAGATCCAAAGAGTGCAAATCCTTTTCACACTGGTGAATTGGATTAGGGCAAAATGAAGGCAAGGAGATATCCTGATTGAGATGAAAAGAGGATACCACCTTAGGGAGAAATTCCGGGACCGGACACAGAACCACCTTATCCTGGTGAAACACCAGGAAGGGGGCTTTGCATGACAGCGCTGCTAGCTCAGACACTCTCCAAAGTGATGTGACTGCCACTAGGAAGGCCACCTTCTGCGAAAGACGTGATAGAGAGACATCCCGCAGCGGCTCGAAAGGTGGTTTCTGAAGAGCCGTTAGCACCCTGTTAAGATCCCAGGGTTCCAGCGGACGCTTGTAAGGTGGGACTATGTGGCAAACTCCCTGCAGGAACGTGCGGACCTGCGGAAGCCTGGCTAGACGCTTTTGAAAAAACACGGAGAGCGCCGATACTTGGCCCTTGAGAGAGCCAAGTGACAGACCCTTGTCCATTCCGGATTGAAGGAATGAAAGAAAAGTGGGTAAGGCAAACGGCCATGGAGTAAAACCGTTATTAGCGCACCAGGATAGGAAGATTTGCCAAGACCTATAATAGATCTTGGCGGACGTAGGCTTCCTGGCCTGTCTCATGGTGGCAATTACATCCTGAGATAACCCTGAAGACGCTAGGAGCCAGGACTCAATGGCCACACAGTCAGGTTGAGGGCCACAGAATTCAGATGGAAAAACGGGCCTTGTGACAGCAAGTCTGGGCGGTCTGGAAGCGCCCACGATTGACCCACCGTGAGATGCCACAGATCCGGGTACCACGATCGCCTCGGCCAGTCTGGAGCGACGAGAATGGCGCGACGGCAGTCGGAACTGATCTTGCGTAACACTCTGGGCAGCATCGCCAGAGGAGGAAACGCATAAGGCAGTCGAAACTGCGACCAATCCTGAACTAACGCGTCCGCCGCCAGAGCTCTGTGATCCTGAGACCGTGCCATGAATGCCGGGACTTTGTTGTTGTGCCGTGACGCCATGAGATCGACGTCCGGCGTTCCCCAGCGGCGACAGATCTCTCGAAACACGTCTGGGTGCAGAGACCATTCCCCCGCGTCCATGCCCTGACGACTGAGAAAATCTGCTTCCCAGTTTTCTACGCCCAGGATGTGAACTGCGGAGATGGTGGAAGCTGTGGCTTCCACCCACTGCAGAATCCGTCGGACTTCCTGGAAGGCTTGACGACTGCGAGTGCCGCCTTGGTGGTTGATGTATGCGACGGCAGTGGCATTGTCCGACTGGGGTAAATAGCAGTATACCAAAATTTGAATCCACAGTAATTGAACAAAATTAGCTGGATCAGAGAATTGAAAAAGGATAAACCCTAAAACATAACGTTTAATATTATGCAGATAAAAGTGAGGACAGCTCACAAGATTAGAAACGACGGTGGCACGAAACCACCCAAACTAAAATTGGGCTATGTATGGTAGGCCCAAACAAACTTAGTCCCAGAGAGGTACCACGGTAGGACTTTCTACACCTTATAGTTGCTGGTCACCACCTGAGACATTGACACACGCAACATCAACAATCAGAACCCCAAACTAGGGAAGATGTATGTCTGTGTGTGTCAAAAAGAGATAGAAACTCCTAGACCATTACGAACCATATGTTTCATAAACCCCACCTTAGGTGGGAACGGTCTTACCAGTCCGGAGATTCGCAGGCATTGAACAAGTGGTTAGAGGTTCAGGCAGGGGGCTGTTTCGCCAGCATGTCTAGATCCCTCTGAGACCTCAACCAAAAATAGGGCATATAATCACCATCACCACCAAATGGGAGTGGGCATGGTGATTATATGCCCTATTTTTGGTTGAGGTCTCAGAGGGATCTAGACATGCTGGCGAAACAGCCCCCTGCCTGAACCTCTAACCACTTGTTCAATGCCTGCGAATCTCCGGACTGGTAAGACCGTTCCCACCTAAGGTGGGGTTTATGAAACATATGGTTCGTAATGGTCTAGGAGTTTCTATCTCTTTTTGACACACACAGACATACATCTTCCCTAGTTTGGGGTTCTGATTGTTGATGTTGCGTGTGTCAGTGTCTCAGGTGGTGACCAGCAACTATAAGGTGTAGAAAGTCCTACCGTGGTACCTCTCTGGGACTAAGTTTGTTTGGGCCTACCATACATAGCCCAATTTTAGTTTGGGTGGTTTCGTGCCACCGTCGTTTCTAATCTTGTGAGCTGTCCTCACTTTTATCTGCATAATATTAAACGTTATGTTTTAGGGTTTATCCTTTTTCAATTCTCTGATCCAGCTAATTTTGTTGCATTGTCCGACTGGATACGGATCTGCCTGCCCTCCAGCCACCGATGAAAAGCCAATAGGGCTAGATACACTGCCCTTATCTCCAGAATATTGATCTGAAGGGATGACTCTATCGGAGTCCAGGTTCCCTGAGCCCTGTGGTGGAGAAAAACCGCTCCCCACCCTGACAGGCTCGCGTTCGTGGTGACCACAGCCCAGGTTGGGGGTAGGAAGGATTTTCCCTGCGACAGAGAATTGGGAAGGAGCCACCACTGAAGTGACGTCTTGGTTGCAAGTTAAAGAGAGACGTTCCTGTCGAGGGAAGCCGAACTCCTGTCCCATTTGCGGAGAATGTCCCATTGGAGTGGCCGAAGATGGAATTGCGCGAACGGGACTGCCTCTATAGCTGCCACCATCTTCCCCAGGAAGTGCATGAGGCGCCTTAAGGGGTGTGACTGACTCCGAAGAAGGGATTGCACCCCTGCCTGCAGAGAAAGCTGTTTGTCGCTCGGAAGCTTGACTAACACTTGCTGGGTATGAAACTCTATCCCAAGGTACGTCAGTGATTGGGTCGGTGTCAACTTGGATTTCGGGAAGTTGATGATCCACCCGAACCGCTGGAGAGTCGCCAGAGCGACAGATAGACTTTGTTGACACGCCACCCGAGACGGGGCCCTGACTAGGA
This sequence comes from Anomaloglossus baeobatrachus, assembly GCF_048569485.1. Taxonomy (NCBI): domain Eukaryota; kingdom Metazoa; phylum Chordata; class Amphibia; order Anura; family Aromobatidae; genus Anomaloglossus; species Anomaloglossus baeobatrachus. Next base: position 162,626 of record NW_027442156.1, on the reverse strand, counting down.
GATCGTCCAAGTAGGGAATCACCGAGTGGCCCTGAGAATGCAGGACCGCCACAACGGATGCCATGACTTTGGTGAAAACCCGTGGGGCTGTCGCCAAGCCGAAAGGCAATGCCACGAACTGGAGGTGTTCGTCCCCGATGGCGAAACGCAGGAAACGTTGATGCTCGGGTGCGATCGGTACATGGAGATAAGCATCCTTGATGTCGATCGATGCTAGGAAGTCTCCTTGTGACATTGAGGCGATGACCGAGCGGAGAGATTCCATCCGGAACCGTCTGGTTCTCACATGTCTGTTGAGTAGCTTGAGGTCCAGAACGGGACGGAATGACCCGTCCTTTTTTGGCACCACGAACAAGTTGGAGTAAAATCCGCGACCACGTTCCTGAAGGGGAACGGGGATCACAACTCCTTCCATGTTTAGAGCGGCTACTGCCTGAAAAAGTGCGTCGGTCTGAGCGGGGGGCGGAGAGGTTCTGAAGAAGCGAGCCGCAGGACGAGAGCTGAACTCTATCCTGTAACCATGAGACAGAATGTCTCTCACCCATCGGTCTTGAACATGTGGCCACCAGGCGTCGCCAAAGCGGGAGAGCCTGCCACCGACCGAGGATGCGGTCAGGGGAGGCCGAGAGTCATGAGGAAGCCGTCTTGGAGGCAGTGCTTCCTGCGGCCTTTTGTGGGCGAGACTTGGATCGCCACGCATAGGAGTTCCTCTGGCCTTTCTCCGGCCTGTTGGACGAAGAGGATTGGGACTTGGCGGAGGGACGAAAGGACCGAAATCTCGATTGAACCTTTCTCTGTTGAGGTCTCTTAGGTTTGGCCTGGGGTAAGGAGGAATCCTTTCCTTTGGATTCTTTAATAATCTCATCCAATCGTTCGCCAAACAAACGGTCGCCAGAAAACGGCAAACCGGTTAAGAACCTCTTGGAAGCCGAGTCTGCCTTCCATTCGCGCAGCCACATGGCCCTGCGGACTGCCACAGAGTTAGCGGATGCTACAGCTGTACGGCTAGCAGAGTCCAGGACGGCGTTCATGGCGTAGGATGAAAATGCTGACGCCTGAGAGGTCAAAGACGCAACTTGTGGAGCAGAATTACGTGTGACAGCATTAATCTCAGTCAGACAAGCCGAGATAGCTTGGAGTGCCCACACGGCTGCAAAGGCCGGGGCAAAAGACGCGCCCGTGGCCTCATAGATGGACTTCACCAGGAGCTCTATCTGTCTGTCAGTGGCATCCTTTAGCGATGAGCCATCTGCAACCGACACCACGGATTTAGTCGCCAATCATGAGACTGGAGGATCCACCTTGGGACAGTGAGCCCAACCCTTAACGACTTCAGATGGGAAGGGGTAACGCGTGTCAGTGAGGCGCTTAGTAAAGCGCTTGTCCGGGACCGCTCTGGGCTTCTGGACAGCGTCCCTGAAGTTAGAGTGATCAAGAAACGTATTGCGTGTACGTTTGGGGAACCGAAACTGGTGTTTCTCCTGCTGAGACGCCGACTCCTCTACAGGAGGAGGCGGGGGAGAGAGATCTAACACCTGGTTGATGGACGAGATAAGATCATTTACTAAGGCGTCCCCCTCAGGTGTATCAAGGTTAAGGGCGACGTCAGGGTCAGAGCCCTGAGCTGCGACGTCCGCCTCGTCCTCCAGAGAGTCCTCAAGCTGGGATCCCGAGCAGCGAGAGGAAGTCGGGGAAGAGTCCCAGCGAGCCCGCTTAGCCGGTCTAGGACTACGGTCCGGGCAGGAGTCCTCTGCCTGAGACCGAGGGGCCAACCTGGGAGCGCGCTGCGGCGCGGACCGAGAGGGGCCTGGAGGCGACGAGCCAACAGGGGCCGGGGCCTGTGAAAGGTCCGGTCTGGACTGCAAAGCCTCTAGCAGCTTAGAAGACCATTTGTCCATAGACTGTGCAATGGATTGAGAAAGTGACTCAGAGAGTTTCTCAGCAAAAGAGGCGAACTCTGTCCCTGCAGCCTGGTCAGGGGGAGCAGGGGGGTCTACATGAGCCGAGGGGCCCACCAGTGTCCGAGGCTCCGGCTGAGCAAGCGAAACAGGGGTCGAGCATTGCTCACAGTGAGGGTAGGTGGAACCCGCAGGTAACATAGCCCCACAAGAGGTACAGGCCGCAAAAAAACCCTGTGCCTTAGCAGCTTTGCTCCTTGTGGACGACATGCTGTTGTCTCCTAGGAGAGTGATCACTGAGGGTATATGGGAAAGGGGTATACAGCCCACCGAACAGATAGATATAGATATATACGTATCTAATCCGGCACCCTAGGGGGACCAGCACCGGGTGACCGGTGTGGCTTACCGACCGCTAACGAGCGGAGTGTGTCCTCCAGATTCCCTGCCTTGGATCCCCCGGAGCTGTAGAGCTGTTCACTGAGAATCGTCCACCGGCAGAATGCCAAAAAATGGCTGCCGGAGCTCTCAGGGAAAGAGTGGAGCCGTGGGCGGCGCCAGCAAAGTGCGGGAATCTGGGGTCCCCACAGTGATCAGTGAGGGGGGAGGAAACATGCAGGATGCTCCAGCCCTCACATCCGACGTCAGGTCGGTAATCCCGCCCTTACCCCTGACAGGCAGGCCCGGGGGCGGGATTTTTGCGACTAGGCCGCGATGAAGCCGGAGACTAAATTTGAGACCGCGCCCGACAAGCAGGCACGGTCGGCGCGGAAGTCCACCGGCCTCCTGAATTCAGCAGCCGCCGCGGCTTCCAGGAAGAAGGTGCGCTCCCTGCACAGTCCCCTATGGGGACACAGAGTACCTTTGAGTTGCAGGGCCCGGTCCCTGAGGTTGAAGAGGCTCCGGTCCGGCAGGTTCCTACAGGGGCTGCGGATGGAGCACGGTCCCAGTAAATGGATGACCGCTTAGGATCCCACTTCTCCCAGAGCCGTATAAGGGATGGTGAAGGAGACGGCATGTGGCTCCAGCCTCTGTACCCGCAATGGGTACTTCAACCTTAACAACACCGCCGACGTAGTGGGGTGAGAAGGGAACATGCCGGGGGCCCCGTGGGGGCCCTCTTTTCTTCCAACCGACATAACTAAGTTGAGAATGCATGAGTGGATGTGTGCCTCCTTCCACACAAAGCATAAAACTGAGGAGCCCGTGATCCACGGGAGGGTGTATAGGCAGAGGGGAGGGGTTACACTTTTTAAAGTGTAATACTTTGTGTGTCCTCCGGAGGCAGAAGCTATACACCCAATTGTCTGGGTCTCCCAATGGAGCGACAAAGAAAACTAATTTTGAGGTACATTGCAAAGTCAAGAAGGAAAGGAGCACCATATTTGAGATCAGATGTAGTTGCATTGGTTTGCGATTGCCATGTCACATTGGCAGAGCACAGAAATCCCCCACAAGTGACTCCATGTTAAAAGCTGCACCTTTCAATTAATTCATCCAGAGGTGCAGTGAGTATATTGACACCACAGGTGTGTCACAAAATGTTATACTATTTGGCAGTAAAGAAAAATAATTACATTTTTACCACTAAAATGTTGTTTTAACCCCAGATTTGAAAATTTTACAAGGGTAATAAATAAAAAAAAAGGTCCGATATTGTGTTGCATAATTTGTCCTGAATGTGGCAATACCCCACATGTGACTGTACAGTACTATTTGGCTGCACCACAGGGCTCAGGAGGGAAGGAGCGCTATGTGATTTTTGGAGCACAGGTTTTCCTAGAATAGTTTGCGGACTCAATTTGCAGAGCCCCTAAGCGGCAGAACTGAAGAAATCCCCCTCAAGTGACCAAATTTTGGAAATTACACCTCTCTAAGTATTCATTTACGGGTGTAGTGACAATTTACTCTCTGGAAAGTCCAAACACAGTAAAAGTTGCAGAATTAAAGATTGCAAACATTTTAAATTAGTTCCCCTTTATCCTGTGCTCTACGCTGAGCACTTACATCGGGGTTTTAAACTGCATCTCTGAGATACGTGATTCAGATGAAACGCACCACAGATCCATTCACTAATGAGGCAGCAGAGTTACTCTGGACTCCATTTGTTCAGCGGTATCCATCTTTTTAATGATGAACAAAAACTGTTGTTGATTGCACTTTTGTGCACGTTTGAAAAAAGGCATAAAAATATGGACTCTGCCGGACCACAGGCCAGACGAGAGGTCAAAGTGACTTTCTCTGCCTCATTACAGTGAATTTTCATTTGAGAATTATGTTTGAATCATGTTTTTCAGAGATTTACATGTAGTCTCCAGTGTAAGCGCTCACCGTAGAACGCAGGATAAATATGAGCTGCACTGTACTGCAAGCTTTTAGCGGCAGAATGAACAAATCAATAGCGATTGAAGAATTGGCTTTATTTATTTTTTGCGCCATTCATCTTGTGGTATAAGTGATTAGGCGGCTTTATTCCTCAGGGCAGTACGATTACAGTGATACCAGATTTATGCGGTGTTTTTTTTTGTTGGCGACTATCACACTAAAAATTGCTTTTTACAAAGTAAAGATTGTTTTTGCATCACTGGATTTTGAAGACTGCAGTTTTTTACTTTTCTGCTGACAGTCATGTGAAGGCTTGATTTTTGCGGGATGAATTGGAGTTTTTATTGGTACTATTTTGGGCCACATATTTTCTGATTGCTTTGTGATCCACTCTTTGTGAGGCAGAATCAAGAAGAAACAGAAATTCAAGATTTTTTTTTTATGTTCTTTACTGTGAAATAAAAGCGATAAAACAGTTTTATTCTTCGGGTCTGTACAGTTACAGGGATACCTCATTTATATAGTTTTTTATGTTTTGATGCTTTAACAACCAAAAAATTATTTTTTAGGAAAAAAAAGTTTTTGCATTGCTGTATTCTGAGACCTACATTTTTTTTATTTTTTCACTGATGTAGCTATATGGTTGCTTGTTTTTTTGCGGGACAAGATGATGTTTTCAGTTGTACCATGTTTATTTACATGTGACTTTTTTATCGCGTTTTACTCAATTTTTTTGGGCAGGTGTATGATGAAAACACATAGTTTTTGCTACATTTTTTATTTTTTTTACTGTGTTCACTGAAGGGGCTAACTAGTGTGAGAGTTTTATAGCTCGAATTGTTATGGACACGGCAATACCAAAGTTGTGCAGTGTTTTTGTTTTTATTACATAAATATACATATTTATTGGAATATTTAATTTTATTTTTTCCCCAATTTTTTTTTTTTTAATACTTTTAACTTTTTTTTTAACTTTATCTTTACTTTTTTAGTAAGGCCTAGCAGACACGGCGAATAATACGGAGCTACTGGGACGCAATAAAAAAATCGCATTCCACTCAGACCAATAGTACTCTATGGGGCAGCTCCCATGAGCGATTATTTTCTCAGCCCTAATCGGACCGAGAAAACAGTCGCAGCATGCTGCAGGTGCAATGCAATCCTGTTACACTTGCACCCATTCAAGTCTACGGGTTCAAGAGAAACATTGCATTGGAAAAATTGAGAGAGCAAGGCACTAACTCAGTGGTAGCTTAAAAATACCTTTATTTCAGCATACAGGTTACATCAAAAATGTGGGGGGAGGAAAAAACACAGACGTTCGGCACAGCCGTTTCGTGCTCAGCAAGCACTTCAACAGATCTACCCTATCTAGGTAGATCTGTTGAATTGCTTGCTGAGCACGAAACGGCCGTCATCTGTTGTGCCGGACATCTGTGTTTTCTCCTCCCCCCACGTTTTTGATGTAACCTGTATGCTGAAATAAAGGTATTTTTAAACTACCACTGAGTTAGTGCCCTGCTCTCTCAATTTTTCTAGTGGACTGTTCTATGCTTGGCAGGAGCACCTCTAGTAGTTTATTGCTTTTTTTTACCGGAGCAAGTTGGTCCCGCAGCATCGGTGGATTGTAATAGGAGTACCACGTGTGTGTGGTGGAGCGGTCAGTGATTAGTGCCCAGCTTTCACTGTTCTCCGTATGCTATTAAAACATTGCATTGCTCTCGCATTACACTGGTGTACCGCGAGTGCAGTGCGATTCTCACATCAGCCGGCAATGGAGGAGATAGGGAAATAAATCCCTCCCTCTCCTTCGCAGCACCGGCCCTCCCCTCCTCAGCGCCGGCCCTGCCCTCCTCCTCCCCTCTGCAGTGTTGGCCCTCCCCTCCGCAACTGGTCTGATCGCACGATCGGACCACAGTTGCATTGCACTCGCATGACACTCGGCTCTCGCTGTGCTGCGAGTGTGAGCCGAGTGTCATGCGAGAACTTGCGCTAACTCACGTGTGGTCTCAGCCTAAGGCCTCTTCTCCACTAGCGTTTTTGTCCTGCAAATTCCCTCGCATTGAGAAACGGTTTGCAATCTTGCAAATGGTTTCTAATGAGGCTGTCTCCATTTCCCTGTTTTTCCAGACGATACACGGGCTCTCCTTGAAATCGCAGCATGCTGCGATTTGATGCGATTCTCAGCTCTCTCACCCCCATGCAAGTCAGAATCCGGGTGGCATGCGCATGTCACACGGATCCTGACACTTGCATACCGGGTCAGCCTGGCTACCGGAGGAATCTCCTGTAAAACCAGTCCTGGCCGCGGTTACATGCACTGAACCCCGGAGCTGTCCCCTGAGCTCCAGAGTGCAGCCTGAACAGCGAGCACCGAGTGATGGATTCCCCGGCGATTGCTGGTCAGGTCAGCACAGCTGCAGACAGATCAGGCAGACGCTGGAGCTCAGATTACAGCTCTGGAGCTGAGTGCAGGTAACAGCGGCCAGGAGTGTAAATCCTTCTCACACTGGTGAATTGGATTAGGGCAAAAGGAAGGAAAGGAGATATCCTGATTTAGATGAAAAGGGGATACCACCTTAGGGAGGAATTCCGGGACAGGACGCAAAACCACCTTATCCTGGTGGAAAACCAGGAAAGGAGATTTGCATGACAGCGCTGCAAGCTCCGACACTCTCCGAAGTGATGTGACTGCAACCAGGAAGGCCACCTTCTGAGAAAGACGGGAGAGAGAGACATCCCGCAACGGCTCAAAAGGCGGCTTTTGAAAAGCCGTCAGGACCCTGTTAAGATCCCAAGGTTCCAACGGACGTTTGCAAGGTGGGACCATGTGGCAAACCCCCTGCAGGAACGTGCGGACCTGCGGAAGTCTGGCTAGTCGCGTTTGAAAAAACACGGAGAGCGCCGACACTTGGCCCTTGAGAGAGCCGAGGGACAAACCCATATCCATTCCAAATTGTAGGAATGAAAGAAATGTGGGTAAGGCAAACGGCCATGGAGAAAAACCGTTATCAGAGCACCAGGATAAGAAGATTTGCCAAGTCCTGTGATAGATCTTGGCGGACATTGGTTTCCTGGCTTGTCTCATGGTGGCAATTACATCCTGAGATAACCCTGAAGACGCTAGGAGCCAGGACTCAATGGACACACAGTCAGGTTGAGGGCCACAGAATTCAGATGGAAAAACGGGCCTTGGGACAGCAAGTCTGGGCGGTCTGGAAGTGCCCACGGTTGACCCACCGTGAGATGCCACAGATCCGGATACCACGACCGCCTCGGCCAGTCTGGAGCGACGAGAATGGCGCGACGGCAGTCGGACCGGATTTTGCGTAGTACCCTGGGCAGCATCGCCAGAGGGGGAAACACATATGGCAGTCGAAACTGCGACCAATCCTGGACCAAAGCGTCCGCGGCCAGAGCTTCTGTGATCCTGAGACCGTGCCATGAAGGCCGGGACCTTGTTGTTGTGTCGTGACGCCATGAGATCGACGTCCGGCGTTCCCCAGCAGTGGCAGATCTCTCGAAACACGTCTGGGTGAAGAGACCATTCCCCCACGTCCATGCCCTGACGACTGAGAAAATCTGCTTCCCAGTTTTCTACGCCCGGGATGTGAACTGCGGAGATGGTGAAGTCTGCGTTTTCCACCCACTGCAGAATCCGTCGGACTTCCTGGAAGGCTTGACGACTGCGAGTGCCGCCTTGGTGGTTGATGTAGGCGACGGCAGTGGCGTTGTCCGACTGGATTCGGATCTGCCTGCCCTCCAGCCACCGATGGAAAGCCAATAGGGCTAGATATACTGCCCTTATCTCCAGGATATTGATCTGAAGGGATGATTCTATTGGAATCCAGGTTCCTTGAGCCCTGTGGTGAAGAAAGACCGCTCCCCAACCTGACAGGCTCGCGTCCGTGGTGACCACGGCCCAGGTTGGGGGTAGGAAGGATTTTCCCCCGGGACAGAGATGTGGGGAGGAGCCACCACCGAAGAGATGTTTTGGTTGCGAGGGAAAGAGAGATGTTCTTGTCGAGAGAAGCCGAACTCTTGTCCCATTTGCGAAGAATGTCCCATTGGAGTGGCCGTAGATGGAATTGCGCAAATGGCACTGCCTCCATAGCTGCAACCATCTTCCCCAGGAAGTGCATGAGGCGCCTTAAGGAGTGTGACTGACCCCGAAGAAGGGACTGCACTCCCGCCTGCAGAGAAAGCTGTTTGTCCCACGGTAGCTTGACTAACGCTGGCTGGGTATGGAACTCCATCCCGAGGTAAGTCAGTGATTGGGTCGGCGTCAACTTGGATTTCGGGAAATTGATGATCCACCCGAACTGTTGGAGAGTCGCCAGAGTGACGGTAAGACTCCGTTGACACGCCACCAGAGAAGGAGCCCTGACTAGGAGATCGTCCAAGTAAGGGATCACCGAGTGGCCCTGAGAGCAGGAGAAACACCAGTTTCGGTTCCCCAAACGTACACGCAATACGTTTCTTGATCACTCTAACTTCAGGGACGCTGTCCAGAAGCCCAGAGCGGTCCCGGACAAGCGCTTTACTAAGCGCCTCACTGACACGCGTTACCCCTTCCCATCTGAAGTCGTTAAGGGTTGGGCTCACTGTCCCAAGGTGAATCCTCCAGTCTCATGAGTTAGCGGATGCCACGGCCGTACGGCTAGCGGAGTCCAGGACGGCGTTCATGGTGTAGGACGAAAATGCTGATGCCTGAGAGGTCAAGGATGAAACATGCGGGGCAGAATTCCGCGTGACGACATTAATCTCAGTCAGACATGCCGAGATTGCTTGGAGAGCCCACACGGCCGCAAAGGCCGGGGCAAAAGATGCGCCCGTAGCCTCATAAATAGACTTCACCAAGAGCTCTATCTGTCTGTCAGTGGCATCCTTCAGGGATGAGCCATCGGCAACAGACACAACGGACCTAGCGGCCAATCTAGAGACTGGAGGATCAACCTTGGGGGAGTGTGCCCAGCCCTTAACGACTTCAGGTGGAAAGGGATAACGCGTGTCAGTGTGCCGTTTAGCAAAGCGCTTGTCCGGAACCGCTCTGGGCTTCTGGACAGCGTCCCTGAAGTTAGAGTGATCAAAAAACGTATTGCGAGTACGTTTGGGAAATCGAAATTGGTGTTTCTCCTGCCGAGAAGCCGGCTCCTCTGCAGGAGGAGGTGGGGGTGAGAGATCCAACACCTCGTTGATGGACGAGATAAGATCATTTACTAAGGCGTCCCCTTCAGGGGCATCAAGGTTAAGGGTGAAGTCAGGGTCAGAGCCCTGAGCTCCCACGTCCGCCTCGTCTTCCTGAGAGTCCTCAAGCTGAGATCCAGAGCAGTATGAGGAGGCCGGGGAAGAGTCCCAGCGAGGCTGCTTAGCCGGCCTGGGGCTGCGATCCGGGCAGGAGTCCTCCGCCTGGGACCTAGGCTATCCTGGGAGCGCGATGCGGCGCGGACCGAGAAGGGCCTGGAGGAGACAAACGAACAGGGGCCGGGGCCTGTGAAGGGTCCGGTCTGGACTGTAATGCCTCAAGCAGCTTAGATGACCATTTGTCCATAGACTGTGCAATGGATTGAGAAAGTGACTGGGAGAGTGTCTCAGCGAAAGAGGCCAACGACGGTGTCTCTGTCCCTGCTGACTGCTAAGGGGGAGCAGGGGGATCTACATGAGCCGAGGGGCCCACCAGTGCCCGAGGCTCCGGCTGAGCAAGCGTGGCAGGAGTCGTGCATTGATCACAGTGAGGGTAGGTGGATCCCGCAGGCAACATAGCCCTACAAGAGGTACAGGCCGCGAAAAAAGTCTGTGTCTTAGGGGCTTTGCTCCTTGTGGACGACATGCTGTAAGCAATCGGTGTCTCTCAGGAGAGTGACCACTGAGGGTATATGGGAAAAGGGTATACAGCCTTTCCGAATATATATATATATATCCCGGCACCCTAGGGGAACCAGCACCGGGTGACCGGTGTGGGTTACCAACCGCTAACGAGCGGTGTGTCCTCCAGATTCCCTGTCGTGGATCCCCCGGAGCTGTAGAGCTTTGCAGCTGAGAAGCATACACCGGCAGAATGCCAAAAATGGCCGCCGGAGCTCTCAGGGGGGGCGTGGAGCCGCGGGCGGCGCCGGCAAAAAGCGGGAATCTGGAGGCCCCAAAGTGGTCAATGAGGGGGGGAGGAGACATGCAAAGATGCTCCAGCCCTCAAAGCCGACGTCATGTCGGTAATCCCGCCCTTACCCCTGACAGGCAGGCCCGGGGGCGGGATTTTTCGCGACTAGGCCGCGGCAAAGCCGGGGACTAAATTTACGACCGTGCCCGACAAGCAAGCACGGTGGGCGCGGAAGTCTGCCAAAAAAAAAAACGGACGGAACTACCGCGGGACTTCCGGGGAGAAGGAGCGACCACCCTCCCTGTACAGTCCCCACATGGGGACACAGAGTACCAAAAGTACTAAAGTTGCAGGGCCCGGTCCCTGGGGGTGAAGAAGCTCCGGTCCGGCAGGTTCCACCAGGGGCTGCGGATGGAGCACGGTCCCAGCACGTGGATGACCGTTTATGCTCCCACTTCTCCCAGAGCCGCATAAGGGATGGTGAAGGAGACGGCATGTGGCTCCAGCCTCTGTACCCGCAATGGATACCTCAACCTTAACAACACCGCCGACATAGTGGGGTGAGAAGGGAACATGCCGGGGACCCCATAGGGGTCCTCTTTTCTTCCATCCGTCATAACTATGTATGAGAATGCATGAGTGGATGTGTGCCTCCTTCCACACAAAGCATAAAACTGAGGAGCCCGTGGTCAACGGGAGGGTGTATAGGCAGAGGGGAGGGGTTACACTTTTTTAAAAGTGTAATACTTTGTGTGGCCTCCAGAGGCAGAAGCTATACACCCAATTGTCTGGGTCTCCCAATGGAGCGACAAAGAAATAGCAGATGGGAGCTGCCTCATTGATTAACATGGGTCCAAGTGCAATGCGAGAATTTTTCGCATTGCACTACTGCGAGAAAATCGCAAGTGAGAAGCCGGCCTAAGTGTCAGTGATCTGATCACTGATATAATCGCCTGCAGAACTTGATCACTGCAGGGAATTATAAGTGTCACGGCATCAGCAGCTCTCACACTTCACCTTACACATCATGCAGGCAGCATGGTCCGTAGTTCTGTAACCCTAGGTCATCATGGTGATGACGCAGGGTTAACAAGGTATCGCATAACAGGGGCCCAATCGCCAGGGAGACATACAGTTAGGTCCAGAAATATTTGGACAGTGACACAAGTTTTGTTATTTTAGCTGTTTACAAAAACATGTTCAGAAATACAAATATATATATAATATGGGCTGAAAGTGCACACTCCCAGCTGCAATATGAGAGTTTTCACATCCAAATCGGAGAAAGGGTTTAGGAATCATAGCTCTGTAATGCATAGCCTCCTCTTTTTAAAGGGACCAAAAGTAATTGGACAAGGGACTCTAAGGGCTGCAATTAACTCTGAAGGCGTCTCCCTCGTTAACCTGTAATCAATGAAGTAGTTAAAAGGTCTGGGGTTGATTACAGGTGTGTGGTTTTGCATTTGGAAGCTGTTGCTGTGACCAGACAACATGCGGTCTAAGGAACTCTCAATTGAGGTGAAGCAGAACATCCTGAGGCTGAAAAAAAAGAAAAAATCCATCAGAGAGATAGCAGACATGCTTGGAGTAGCAAAATCAACAGTCGGGTACATTCTGAGAAAAAAGGAATTGACTGGTGAGCTTGGGAACTCAAAAAGGCCTGGGCGTCCACGGATGACAACAGTGGTGGATGATCGCCGCATACTTTCTTTGGTGAAGAAGAACCCGTTCACAACATCAACTGAAGTCCAGAACACTCTCAGTGAAGTAGGTGTATCTGTCTCTAAGTCAACAGTAAAGAGAAGACTCCATGAAAGTAAATACAAAGGGTTCACATCTAGATGCAAACCATTCATCAATTCCAAAAATAGACAGGCCAGAGTTAAATTTGCTGAAAAACACCTCATGAAGCCAGCTCAGTTCTGGAAAAGTATTCTATGGACAGATGAGACAAAGATCAACCTGTACCAGAATGATGGGAAGAAAAAAGTTTGGAGAAGAAAGGGAACGGCACATGATCCAAGGCACACCACATCCTCTGTAAAACATGGTGTAGGCAACGTGATGGCATGGGCATGCATGGCTTTCAATGGCACTGGGTCACTTGTGTTTATTGATGACATAACAGCAGACAAGAGTAGCCGGATGAATTCTGAAGTGTACCGGGATATACTTTCAGCCCAGATTCAGCCAAATGCCGCAAAGTTGATCGGACGGCGCTTCATAGTACAGATGGACAATGACCCCAAGCATACAGCCAAAGCTACCCAGGAGTTCATGAGTGCAAAAAAGTGGAACATTCTGCAATGGCCAAGTCAATCACCAGATCTTAACCCAATTGAGCATGCATTTCACTTGCTCAAATCTAGACTTAAGACGGAAAGACCCACAAACAAGCAAGACCTGAAGGCTGCGGCTGTAAAGGCCTGGCAAAGCATTAAGAAGGAGGAAACCCAGCGTTTGGTGATGTCCATGGGTTCCAGACTTAAGGCAGTGATTGCCTCCAAAGGATTCGCAACAAAATATTGAAAATAAAAATATTTTGTTTGGGTTTGGTTTATTTGTCCAATTACTTTTGACCTCCTAAAATGTGGAGTGTTTGTAAAGAAATGTGTACAATTCCTACAATTTCTATCAGATATTTTTGTTCAAACCTTCAAATTAAACGTTACAATCTGCACTTGAATTCTGTTGTAGAGGTTTCATTTCAAATCCAATGTGGTGGCATGCAGAGCCCAACTCGCGAAAATTGTGTCACTGTCCAAATATTTCTGGACCTAACTGTAAGCGATTCCTCTCCCTACCTCCTGAATGTTGCGACCCGCGATCGTTACTTCACCTCACAGGCCGTGCATCCGGCATGATCTGTGAGGCACTCCATAGTTGGGTGACCCAGCGTCGTCACGTTGACGACCCAGGCAGCGATTGGATCCCTGTAATCACATTACAGGGGCCCGATCGCCAGGGAAAATTGATTCCTTTCCCCGCCTCCTGAATGTTGCGATCGTATTGATCGTAGCATTTAGGGGGTTAAACTACTGGGAGCGGCGCAGTCACCACTCCTGGCAGTGAGCGCCGGGTCCAGGCCACAAGATCAGTTGGAGATCTGGCTGCGATGGCGGGGGTACAGCGATCACCATGGCATACTGGATACGTCTTTGGTCAGAATGGCATGGACTTTCATCATGACGTACCCAAAACGTCAAATGTCGTGTAGAGGCTAATGATGGTTTGTTGGTTTTATCTAGAGGTTTTAATTTTATTTTGCTTCTTCATTGATTGGTATTTATTTGAATGGCAACTTACCTGTTGAGATTACCGGGCTGGCTGGTATTCGCCCGGGACAACAAATTAGTTGTAGTAGGGGTGGATCCCCTGAAAAAGAAAAATAAGAAGAATGTATATGAGGGATTTGGAATTGTGGGGATTATGGATCTATTGATGAAAAATGTTCTAATGATGACACTGTCTGGAAAACATGGATAAGAATGGGATATTGTGCAAAAATTGTTATGGTTAATATAGCAAGATAGTATTAACCCCATCACAACCTAGGATGTAACGGTACATCCAAAATCATGAAGGGGTGATCACCGCTGGCTGCTGCGGTGAGCCACTGGCGATCCCTGCACATGTCTGCCGATTAGAACAGTTGACATGCGTGGCTAACAGGCACAGGTGGATCCGCAACACATCCATGCCTGTTAACCACTTAAATCGCGCTGTCAAAATGTGACACTGCGTTTTAAATCGCTGCAGCGGGAAACGCGCCTTTCCCTGCTGCCATCGGAGGCCCCGTGATGTGATTGTAGCGTCCACGGGGCCTTAGGTTACTCATCAGTGGGCCAGTGATTCTTTGGGGTAGCTGTGACTGGCCTGATCCGGTTTCATGACCCCGTCGGCTACATGAAAAAAAACACAAAAACAGCAAACGGACAAGTGTCCAATACAGACGGGGATGGAATGAAGGTGACAGGCCCCTGGGAAGCACGTCACCGGTTGCAGTAGTGACTGGGGTCCCGGCCTACTCCGCCGCTGACCCTTCCTGCGACTAGTCCTCTCCCAAGGGCAGTACTGGATGCTCAGCGGGGATGCTTTGCAGCGCAACACTTGGCATGCGGCCAGGAATTAGCCGCCGCTGCACAGTCTCTCTCCGGGGCAGGTGTTAGGTGCAGCCGGGACAGTATCGCTTCCCACGGACGAAGAGGGGTGCCCAGGAAGGTTGGTGAGAACGGGGGCAGCAGTCCATGGGAGCGCCGGAGCGCAGGGCAGTGGCAGTTACTCACAGAGTCAGGTTTTTCTCCTCCATGCACAACTCTGTACTCTTCCCCGGTCCCGGTCCGTAGTGGCGGCAGCCTTAACCTCTCGTGGGTCGGACCTCTGTCCCATCTCCCCAGGCTCTCTCTCTCTCTCTGCTGTCACGCCCCAGCAACCCGAACTAGAGCTCTGTACCTCTTCTGTGCTCAATCCCGTGCTCTGGCGACTGCACCCCTTTTAGTCCACGAGTGCAAGTGCCGGGTCCCGTCTCTCCCTAGATGTTACTGGCCCCAGCTTGGTTGTGCTGTCTGTTTGGTGTTACATCCAGACAGCTCTGTTCTGCCTCCCTGAAGGCCTGACAGCCTCCCTGAGGGGAGCTGCACACTGTGCGTCGGCTCTGTTTCGTGTCTAAGCTTGTTCTGCCGGGCCAATAGTGTCTCTACTCCTAACTGCCTATGCCCACACCTTTGCAAGTTGTCATGGCTACTTGGGTTTGCTAAGAACTGGCTGAGTCACTTCCTAACTGTGTTTGTAGAAACATTGTTAACCCTTTCCTAGTGACTGCTTCTCCCTGCTGTATGGTGGTGTGAGGTGTGTGTAGAACTTACCAGATTAACATCTTGACCTGCCCAGGGAGGATATAATGATATACCCTGTAGCGACTAGTCTCAGGGGCGCTACATGATCACGGGCAGCCGATGGTTGTCATGGTAGCGACAGGTCATGTGATGACTCCTGTCGCTATCATGACATAGTTCCTGTTAAAGCCGGCAAAGCAGCAGCTGTAATAAGAACGCAGCATTTCTGCTGATCAGAACTGTGCTGCTCTGATCAACAGAAATAAATGAGCGATCAGACTTCTGATCCTTATAGTCCCCTAGTGGGATTAGTAAAATAAAAAAAAGTAAAAAAAAAGTGGATGGGTGGGTCAGTCTTTTCATATTAGTATTACACTCCCCAAAAAAATAAGACCTAGTACTTTTTTTGGGGCAAAAAATTTTTCGTGGAAGTACGGTAGTGCGTTTTTGTAAGAAGGATAAGATTGAAGTATCGGGATTGGGTGGGTTAGCATGTAGTGTTTTTAATGATGGTTTGTTGGTTTTATGTATAAGTTTTAATTTTATTTTGCTTCTTCATAGATTGGTATTTATTTGAATGGTGACTTACCTGTTGAGATTACCGGGCTGGCTGGTATTCGCCCGGGACAACAAATTAGTTGTAGTAGGGGTGGATCCCCTGAAAAAGAAAAATAATAAGGATGTATATGAGGGATTTGGAATTGTGGGGATTATAGGTCTATTGATGAAAAATGTTGTAATGATGACATTGTCTGGATTACATAGATAAAGGGGGTGTTACACGCAGCAATATTACTGGTGAAAGCACCCGCCCCGCTGTTTGTGCGTCACAGGCAAATTGCTGCCCGTGGCGCACAAAATCGTTAGGAGCCGTCAAACAGACTTACCTTCCCTGCAACGTTGCTGTTGCCGGTGAACCGCCTCCTTTCTAAGGGGGCGGTTCATGCGGCGTCACAGCGACGTCACTAAGCGGCCGTCCAATAGAAGCGGAGGGGCGGAGATGAGCGGCCGTAACATCCCGCCCACCTCCTTCCTTCCGCATTGCCGTCAGCCGCAGGTAAGCTGTAGCTCGTCGTTCCCGAGGTGTCACACGTATCGATATGTGCTGCCTTGGGAACGACGAACTACCTGCGACCTCTACAATCAACGATGTTTTGAAAAGGAAAGACGTGTCAACGATGGACGATAAGGTGAGTATTTTCCATCGTTAACGGTCGTTCCTTCCTGTCACACGCAACGACGTCGCTAACGATGCCGGATGTGCATCACGGAATCCGTGACCCTGGCGATATATCGTTAGATACATCGTTGCGTGTAACGGGGCCTTAAGAATGGGATATTGTATAAAAATTGTTATGGTTAATATAGCAATATAGTATTAACCCCTTCATAACCTAGGATGTAACGGTACATCCAAAATCATGAAGGGGTGATCACCGCTGGCTGCTGCAGTGAGCCAGTGGCGATCCCTGCACATGTCTGCTGATTAGAACAGCTGACATGTGTGGCTTACAGGCACAGGTGGATCCGCGATCCACCCACGCCTGTTAACCACTTAAATCGCACTGTCAAAATGTGACAGTGCGTTTTAAATCGTTGCAGTGAGAAACGCGCATTTCACCGCCGCCATCGGAGGACCATGATGTGATCACCGGCAGCTAAAGACTGTCATGGTAGCGACAGGTCACGTGATGAATCCTGTCGCTATTATGTCATAGTTCCTCTTAAAGCCGGAAAAGCAGCAGCTGTAACAACAACGCAGCATTTATGCTGATCAGAGCTGTGCTGCTTTGATCAACAGAAATGAATGAGCGATCAGACTTCTGATCCTTATAGTCCCCTAGTGGGATTACTAAAATAAAAATAGTAAAAAAAAGAGGATGGGAGGGTCAGTCTTTTCATATTAGTATTACACTCCCCGAAAATAAGATCTAGTGCTTTTTTCGGGGCAAATAAAATATAAGACAGTGTCTTTTTTTCGTGGAAGTACGGTAGTGCGTTTTTGTAAGAAGGATAAGATTGAAGTATCGAGATTGGGTGGGTTAGCATGTAGTGTTTGTTTTTTTTAAACTCGTTTTATTGAAGGTTAAGTAAGACATTACATTATAGGATAAGTCAGCAATTTGTACTTTACAAGTATACACGTATACTGTTTGATAAGCAGGGTAATAAAGCAACAACAATTAAATCAACAACTATTACTTTCAATCTGGCCTTAGCACATTAATCATTGCAGAGGTGTCAGTTCTCGAAAGATATCCATTCTGGGGCAAAAAGCCCACACCAATAAGAGAAGCGCAACCCAGATTACAGAGGTCTCGTAATATCCCCAATACATTATATCATAAACCACGTATTTCTCCTTTCCACCCGTCGGAGTACCATTAGTTACTATCACGCCAGTACCGACTGTAGGCTATCAGCTAGGGAGCCGGGTGATCCTCCGGTCAAGGGCGAGCCCATCCATCTACCCCATATTTTGTCGAATTTATTTAAAGAACCTCTTATCTTATAAACATAGTGTTCTGACGGAATTATAGCATTTACCAATGCAATCCATGAGGCTCTAGTTGGAGGGTGGATGCCCATCCAATTTAGTATAATGCCCTTCCGGGCCAAAAATAATACCTTTTTTATTAGCAAGTTTTCACTTTGGGACCAGGAGCGTACATCCACCACCCCAAATAGACACAGAATTGGGCACAGAGCAACTCCTTTCTGAAGTATGGTGGACAGAGTCGTTACAACCTCACTCCAATAGGATAGAATGACCCGGCAATCCCATATCATGTGCCAGAAATCAGCACCGTCTCTCCCGCATCTTGGACAACCCACCCCCACCAGATTATTCACCTTTTTCATCTTGTTCAGTCTCTGAGGAGTCATATAACTTTGGTGTATTATGTATAACTGAATCAGTCTATTATTGACTGCAGGAGAGACTAGCGTGTGGGATTCGACAATGTCGTCCCACACTACATCATCAATTTCAGGGATCCTGACACTCCACCTCTCCCGGACAGAAAGAGGACTGTTCATGGCCTTGGCCCGGATAAGGGAGGAGTACAATTTGGAAATGAGGCCTCCAGGGCCCTGTGATCTGATAATTCCAATGACTGGAAAGGAAGAGAATCTAATCCCACGACCAGAGAACTGAGCCCGAAAGGCGTGCCTAATCTGGAGATACTGAAACCCATGAGATTCCGGCAAATCAAATTCTGCACGCAGTTGCGCAAAGGGGCGGAGATCACCATCCCGGACCAGTGATCCCAGGGAGACTATTCCTCGATTCCTCCATTCGCCAAACCCCGGCAGCCCACAAAAGTGTGGAAGGTCCAGGTTATCCCATAGGGGTATCTCAGTTGGCATATCATGGAAACCAAAAATGGTTTTAGCCTCTTTCCAGACCCTGGCCCCCAGTTTGTGTATTGGGAGGACCCAACCCTCAGGAGCCCTCTTGTGGTCCGTCAACAATGGCCATAGGAGATCCATACCTGTGAGCTCTGCCAGAAGACCCTCCGGAGAACCCCTCACCCCAGGAAGTGTCCATTGTCCCAAATATTTCAATTGTCCGGCCAGATAGTATATGTACAGATCAGGAAGGGCCATACCCCCCATGTCCCTGGGTCTCTGTAATTTGGCCAATTGGACCCTTGATCTGGAAGGACCCCAGACAAAGGTGATCATTAAAGATTCCAGGGACCGAAAGAAAGAGCGAGGAATCTGTACGAATACATGTTGGGTTATGTAAAGACACTTTGGTTGCACTATCATTTTAAGGAGATTAATTCTTCCCGCCACTGAGAGCGGGAGTTGGCTCCATCTATTAAATTTCTCCCCGAGGTGTGATAATAAGGGGGCAATATTTCTTGCTATCATCTCCGAAGGGTTTCCCGTCAATATAATCCCCAGGTATTTAAAATGATCCACCACTGGAACTCTACATATGTGGGTGTTCATCATTTCCTTCCTGTCCCGAGATAGGAAGAGGAGGTACGATTTTGACCAATTTATTGACAGGCCCGAGAACTCCCCAAATCGGTCGATTAACTCTACGGCTCTAGGAATGGAGGAATCCGGGTCAGAAGCAAACAATAACAGGTCGTCTGCATACAGAGACAAACGTTCATCTCCCTTACGATGTCTCACTCCCCGGTAGATTGGGTCCGTCCGAATGCGCACTGCCAACGGTTCCATGGCAAGGGCGAACAGAAGAGGGGATAGAGGACACCCCTGCCTGGTTCCCCTCCCCAAAGGGAAAGTTTCCGATACTCCGCCTCCCACCTGAATGTTAGCCGTTGGAGCTTTATATATAATCTCAATCCATCTAATAAAATCGTTGCCGAAACCAAATGCCCGCAGTACCTCCAGCAGGTATGGCCATTCTATAGAGTCAAAGGCCTTGGCCGCATCCAGGGAGACCAAAGCCCAATCCTCCTCTAACTTGGTGCCCATCTGTAGAATCACCTGTGCCCTCCTCAGATTATCCGAGGTACTTCTACCCGGAATGAATCCAGACTGATCCTCATGTATTATGGAGGAGATCACTTTATTGAGTCTAGTTGCTAGAATTTTAGTAAGAATTTTGTAATCAGAGTTCAACAGAGAGATCGGTCTGTATGAGCCACAATCCAATGGATCCTTATCTGGTTTCAATAGTAGCACGATGGTTGCCTCATAGAAGGAATCAGGTAACCGTCCCCTGCGGAACGAAGCCTCAGCCGTCTCCAGGAGAGCTGGAGCCAGCTCCCCCCTATACTTGTCAAATATTTCAATCGGGAGTCCATCTGGGCCAGACGCCTTACCCCTATTGAGGGCTCCCATCGCCTCCACCATCTCTTCCATGCTAATGGGCTCATCCAAGGCCGACCTCTGGGCCAAAGTCAGTCTGGGAAACTCCAGATCCCGCAAGTATTCAGCGATCTCCTCCCTTGACACAGTCAGCCTGGACTCATATAGGTTCCTATAGAAGTCCAGAAACACCTTCAGAATGCCAGTGACGGAGGTGATTGAATCGCCACCGGAGTCTCTGATCTTAAGGACCGCAGGTGAGCTAGTGGATTGGCGCACCAGGAACGCAAGTAAACTACTAGATTGGTTCCCTTGCTCAAAATATCTCTGGTTCATGAAGAAGACATGTCTCTTAGCCTTATCTTGCAGGAACAAAAGATATTTCCTCCCAGCCTGTAGCCACTGGAATCTGTTTCCTTCAGAAGGGTCTGAGGTAAATCTATGTTCAAGCACTCTATTTTGAGTGGCCAATTCCTCCTCCTCTCTGGCCGCCTGTTTCTTGACATAAGAGATAGAGGAGTGACAGCAACCCCTCAAATACGCCTTAAGCGCGTCCCAATAGGCCGAGTGATTCTCTTCCACGGAGTTCGTCTCGGTGTATGCCCTGAGCTGATCAGGAATCCTGTCATTGGTACCAAAGAGTGACAGCCACCAAGGGTTAATCTTCCGTGACACTTTACGAGATTTACAACCCTCCCACTTAATGCTGACAAATACCGGAGAGTGGTCTGATACTGATCTGGGTAGATGACACACCGATTGTATATGGGCACAGACTCTTTCATTTCCACAGATGTAATCAATTCTAGACAATGAGTTTTTCCCTGGGGTATAACATGTGTATTCTCTCAGTACTGGGTTAAAAAAACGCCACATGTCGCACCACCCCACCTCCTGGAGGAATGCACTCAATCTAGTTTGCATCGTAGGGGAGATCGGGACCTGTCGGGTGTTGAATCTATCCAGCCCTGTGTTACTAATGAAATTGAAGTCCCCCATGCAGAGCACCAAGGCTTGTGGGAATTGTGAGGCAAACTTAGCCGCTTCATACAAAATTGAGATTCCCATCGCAGGGGGGATGTATATAGCTAAGATCACTATCATGATCCCATCGATGTGAGCCTGGATAAACACATACCTCCCATCATTATCCTTTATAATCTTACCCGGGTCCCACCGCAATGCTTTATGGACTAGTACCGATACTCCCCTCGAATATGAGGAATGAACAGAGTGAGCTGACCATTGAACCCAAGGCTTCTGAAGCACTCTCGTGGTTTCCAACAACAAATGGGTCTCTTGTAAACATACAATCTGAGCTTTGGATTTTTTGATATGTGCGAATACTGCCGCCCGTTTCCTGGATGTGCCCAGTCCCCTAACATTCCATGTCATCAAGCTTAAAGCCATTGAAATGTATCTCTTACTGAATTAATAGGGAAATGTCAAAAACTTAACCCACAGTAGAACTTGGGCAAACGTACCCTTAAATACAAACTATCGGTTGCAAACACACAGCCGAAAGAACTGATCCAGTAGTGTGACCAGGAGAGGGTGTCCCTAGTAACGACCAGGGTGAACCAACGTGGCTAGATGGTGTACTTGGTACGGGGGTGTCCTCGAAACAAGGACTTAAGCTTCTCCTGCAGTCCAACGTATTGAATTACCCTGCAACATAGCCTATTAATCGTACTTGGGTAAGAGAACCCAAAGCGAATGGGCATAGAAATATGGGAAGAAGAAAGAGAAGAGAGAGAGGAAAAAAAAAAAAAAAGGGGGGGGGGTGGAATGGAGGAGTGAAAGGTGGGCGGGGAAGGGGTGAGGAAGAGAGAAAGGGGGCAAGGGAAGAGAAGAGAGAGAAGAGAACTTAAGATGGGCGGAAAAAGAGAGAGTGTGAGGAGGAGGAAATATAGAAATATAAGAAGAAGAGAGGTAACGGATGGCATTCTGGGTGGAAATTGGGGAAGAGAGAGGAAGGTTGAAGAGGGAAGCTGGAGAGAATAGCAAAAGAAGACTTAGAGGTAGATAGGGAATGGGATAGCAAGGATGGGTATGAGGATGAGATAAAAGGGGCTGAGGGATTAAACAAGTAAGTGAGACTGAGAGGGGGGAAGAAGAGATAGGAATATAAAGGAAATGGGAGGAGAATTTGCAGGCAATCCCAAATTATAAGTGATTATCATGTATGGTGACCTTAAAAAACCTTAATATAGCTCTAAAGACAAAATTCAGCATCCTGAACTTAAGTGCGTTGCCAAATACTGCAAACCCGGAGTGAAGTCCCATTTTGGATCGCAAGATGCAGGATAATTCAAGATCGCATGATGGTGATCATGGCACCGCAGCAGCGTTCTGGCACATGTCCCGCCTGAAGTCAGTTCAGTCCGGTCCCACCAGCGACGAGTATTCCAGAACTCAAACAGGACTTAGTAATGATCGCAGTGAGCTCAGGTCCCGACACACTCAGAGGCGCAACCTCCAGCTGCCCAGCCTCGAGGGGGGGCCAACCTGGAGACCGGCACAATGGAAGGCCAATAATAAACACATCCAGTAACTCACATGCTTCCGGGGGTCGCAAGCGCACCAGCGCATCCTGATGGAATCGTCAATTTCTCAACAAACTGGAACCAAAAGAGCAGGACGCGGACGCAACTGCGACCCCGAGCACCGCTCCACTCGTATGGCAGGGGAGATGAAGGAAACAAAAATATTTCGCGCCTTCAATATCAAAGGACGCCGAATATCTGCATAGGATGATCCTACAACTATCGCAACAGCGATTTCAGACGTCCCAGGAAAAAGAATCGTATCACCGACCTCACTCCAAAGGAGATGAAATAAACAAATCAGAACCGCGACGCCATCACAACAGCGATCCTCCCGGCGTCGCTCATGGCTGTAACGCATCAGCGCTTCCTCTTCAGCATGTTGATCCAATCATCCGCCTCCGCAGGAGAAGTAAAGAACAAGGATCGCTCTTGATGAACCACTCTGAGACGAGCCGGGAAGATCATGGAGTAAGCAATTTGGTGATCTCTAAGGCGTTTTTTCACCTGAATGAAGGATGCCCTCGTTTTCTGGAGAGACGCAGAGAAGTCAGGGAAAATCAGTATGGGAGCATTATTATGTAGGATCGGGCCTTTGCGTCGCGCCGCACCAAGGATCGCATCTCTATCCCTGCTGCTCAACAGTCGGGCCAGGAGAGGTCTAGGCTGCGCTCCCGGGGGAGGAGGTCTGGCCGGTACCCGGTGGGCTCTTTCTATAGCGAATGCCGCTGACAGCATCGCATCAGGGAAAGTTTCAGAGAGCCATGTTTCCATGAACTTACATGGGTCGCTCCCTTCTGCCCTCTCCGGCATCCCCAGAATTCTTAAATTATTGCGACGCAGGCGGTTTTCCAGATCGTCAGCCCTTTGCGCCCAGTTGTTTGCCGCGCTTTCCAAAGAGGACAATCTGCCCGGCGTCGCTCTTGCGTCGTCTTCCAGCGTGGAGATCCGCTGCTCCGTCTCCTTTACCCGCTCTCTCAGATTTTGCAGGTCCACCCGGAGGAGTCCCACATCGATCTTAACCTCCTCGATTTTGCCCGTCAGCGACACTTTTGAATCCTGGATCGCCGCAAGTAATTGCGAAGTAACTTGCTGCAAGGTTAGCTCCTGCGATTCTTTGGATCCGGCCTCCATGCTCTCCTCCTCCTCCGCCTCACTGGATTCCCGCTCCGACTGCTTGCCGACGCCATCTTGCTGGGAGTCCCGGGCAAACTTCTTCAGCTTTTCAGCCGCCGCTGCGCTGCGACCTCTGCTCATGGTACCGATCAGAATGCTCACCGCACCACAGGTAATCCGGAGGTGTATTTAGGCACCAATTTCGGCAGGATTAATAGTATTTATCAGCGTTGGACTGCGGAGCTGCTCTCAGATGCGACCGCTCATGCTGCCTGCTGGCCACGCCCCCCCAGCATGTAGTGTTTTTAATGATGGTTTGTTGGTTTTATGTATAAGTTTTAATTTTATTTTGCTTCTTCATAGATTGGTATTTATTTGAATGGTGACTTACCTGTTGAGATTACCGGGCTGGCTGGTATTCGCCCAGGACAACAAACTAGTTGTAGTAGGGGTGGATCCCCTGAAAAAGAAAAATAATAAGAATGTACATGAGGGATTTGGAATTGTGGGGATTATGGGTCTATTGATGAAAAATGTTATAATGATGACATTGTCTGGAAAACATGGATAAGAATGAGATAATGTATAAAAATTGTTATGGTTAATATAGCAATATAGTATTAACCCCTTCATAACCTAGGATGTAACGGTACATCCAAAATCATGAAGGGGTGATCACCGCTGGCTGCTGCAGTGAGCCACTGGCGATCCCTGCACATGTCTGCTGATTAGAACAGCTGACATGTGTGGCTTACAGGCACAGGTGGATCCGCGATCCACCCACGCCTGTTAACCACTTAAATCGCACTGTCAAAATGTGACAGTGCGTTTTAAATCGTTGCAGCGAGAAACGCGCATTTCCCCGCCGCCATCGGAGGCCCATGATGTGATCACCGGCAGCTGAAGGCTGTCATGGTAGCGACAGGTCATGTGATGAATCCTGTCGTTATTATGTCATAGTTCCTCTTAAAGCCGGAAAAGCAGCAGCTGTAACAACAACGCAGCATTTATGCTGATCAGAGCTGTGCTGCTTTGATCAACAGAAATGAATGAGCGAATAGACTTCTGATCCTTATAGTCCCCTAGTGGGATTATTAAAATAAAAAAAGTAAAAAAAAAGAGGATGGGAGGGTCAGTCTTTTCATATTAGTATTACACTCTCCGAAAATAAGACCTAGTGCTTTTTTCGGGGCAAATAAAATATAAGACAGTGTCTTTTTTTCGTGGAAGTACGGTAGTGCGTTTTTGTAAGAAGGATAAGATTGAAGTATCGAGACTGGGTGGGTTAGCATGTAGTGTTTTTAATGATGGTTTGTTGGTTTTATGTATAAGTTTTAATTTTATTTTGCTTCTTTATAGATTGGTATTTATTTGAATGGTGACTTACCTGTTGAGATTATCGGGCTGGCTGGTATTCGGCCGGGACAACAAATTAGTTGCAGTAGGGGTGGATCCCCTGAAAAAAGTAGATTTTGGGTACTCACCGTAAAATCTCTTTCTTGGAGCCTTCATTGGGGGACACAGGAAACCATGGGTGTATGCTGCTGGGACTAGGAGGTGACACTATGCAAATAAGAAAGATGGCTCCTCCCCCGCAGTATACACCCACTGACTGGAGCTGAGGAGATCAGTTTGTGTAAAAGCAGTACGAGGAGAAGCTTGAAATCTATAACATTCCGGATCCATTGAAGTCTTAGAAAAGGGCGGGTGCTGTGCCCCCCAATGAAGGCTCCAAGAAAGAGATTTTACGGTGAGTACCCAAAATCTACTTTTCTTTATCGCTTCATTGGGGGACACATGAAACCATGGGACGTCCTAAAGCAGTCCCCAAGGGTGGGAAGAGAAAAACCCGAAAACAGGGTTAGCAGAGACAAGATTCCTTGACCGGAACCTGGTCCTAGACCCCGTAAGGAAACGCTACCCGGCCAGGGGTCGAAGTATAGGAGAAAAGTTAGAGTACTAGGGAGTACTAAGAACTAGTGTAAAATGCGTGTGCTAGGGAATAGGATGATCAGGGAGACACTACATCCTTTGAGGTCTGTACCTAAGAAGGCTAAGGATCTAAGGCGACTGACAGCAATAGGTCGGGCTAAGAGAGAAAGAACTCGACAGACCCTGGTACTACGTTTGAGACTGTCAGAATGAGCGAAAAACTAGGGCACCTGGTAGAGGTAGGAGCCAGAAAGTGGAGGCCAAAGGAGCCTTGGCCCCTTATAGCCGCAGAATGACTAAAAGGGAAAACGACTGCCTAAAAGGTTGCAAGGGAGTCGGGATACTCGAGAAGCGTGTAAGGGAATTCCGCCATAGGGACACTTGACCCGTTGGTTCCACAGCACCCGAGGGGTGATGTGACCCTAGTGGAAGAAACAGCCTGCGGGCGAGAAAATAATACGGGAGATAATTCTCCTGTGTATGGAAGGGGTACAGAGAACCTGTGAGGTCTAGAGAAAAATGACAAGGTTAAGGAGTCAAAGGAATTCCCAGGACCGATTTCCGCTGTGACGTGGCCGACAGGAGAAGGGAATCCGAGCATCTACAGTAACGTGACTGGGAGAAACTCGAACTCTGTAGTCGGGTACTGGGTAATCATTGCAGTGAATCATGGGGAGGAGAACCCCCATGGGGGTGGACTCCTGAGAAAGACAAAAAGGAACAAGACCTGGGATGTATGACCTGGAGTGGGAGAAGGAAGGCCCTTTCGAGGGGGACCTCAAGAAGGGCTCGGACTAAGTCGTTGGCTTAAGCGCTAGCCGACCAGGGGAGGGACGCCTATTCCTGGAAGTTGGCGAGGAAGATGGGAGAATGACGGGAGAAAGAATAAAACATTCTTAATATTATTCTAAAACGCGTCATCACGTCATAACTAGAAGTGATGACGAGTGGAAGGAAATGAGCGAGAATATGTGAGTCCAAATGGTCTGGCAGGAACTCTGCTTGAAAAGTGCAGGGATGCACAAGCGGCTAAGACCAAGCGGTGGAAAGCGGACATGGAATCTGGTATGGCGGAGACTACAGAGAGATCTAGCTTATCTCCAAGAGCCATCTAGAATGGTTACGAGGGAAGTGAGGCAGACCCGGGACAGAGGAAAAGAAGACCCCTCTTGGCCTGAAACTGAAGCAGGTCATGTCTAGGTGTTGGCGAAGACCACTCGCTGTAGTGTCGAGTGTTCGGGTGGAAACACCCAGTGGCCTGAGTAATCAGGGCTCCCTGGAGGATTCTGTTGCGGAAAGAGGACAGAAGACAAACATTGGAACCTACAATCTGTCCAGAAGAGTGAGCCCAATGACTGGGCCATCAGGATACTAGAAGTCCCTTGGGGAGACTGGTCCTCCGTGGAATCGATGATTGGACGCTCCTGTGTCTGGTTCTTAACTTCATCTGTTGACTGAGAAGGGACTGAGGAATCTGATCTCTATCTGAAAGAGAGAGAATGTAAATAACGGCCTATGGATTTGGATATGTACAGTACCTGGCCGGAACCCTAGTGGAGGGCGCAGCCAAGGCTGGTCTAAGCCAAAAAATAGGCGGATACCAAAAAATACTATGAACCACCCGAGGAGGGTGGCAGGAAGTAAAAACGGACAACATACTGGTTAGCCGACAGAGTTGTACCCTGCTTACCTCATTTGGAAACCAAAATGACTGCTGTTTTAAGAAAACGACGGAGCCAACGTACGGTCAAGGGAGAAGAAGCATTACCTTGTGGTTACCTTACATGCATGTGCGAGGTAGGAGAAGGTCTCGAGTCACTGGGAAGCGACCAAAAGAGAGCTGCTGCTGAGCCGCGTCATGGGGTCCGTGCTTGCTGCCGGGGTGAAGCACACGACTCTCCGGTTAAATGGTCGCGTGTAGCCTTACCTCAAGGTTACTCCAGACGTATGGATGCAGATCACTGGGAAGTGAGTAAATAGCTGGTGCAGGAAGGAAGGACAATGAACTGGTCCAAAGGACCCTGGCTTACCGCCTGGTCACCTGACTGGATGGTTTGAAGTAAGAGAGAGTCCTGGGTCACTGGGAAGCAACCTATTGACAGTTGCAACCGTGGCGCATCATGGGGTCCCTACAGAACCCAGTCCTCGCTTCAGTCGGAGATGAGGGAGATAGCTGACCCACTAGGTGACTTCAGTCTGTTCGACTCTCTGGGTCGAGAGTAGTGAACACATACCTGTTACGGTAACCAGCCTCTGGTGTGGATAAACGCTAGCCCCTTGGGTAGCGGGCAGGATCATCGATCAGGAGTACTGGCACTGAATGTGACAGCTGCTCCCGTGCCGCCTCATGGGACGGAGATGGATGGAGTGCTCGCCTCGGTCAGAGATGAGCGGAAAAGCTGAACAAAGCACTTAAGCCAGTTGCTGTATCTGGCCTCTGGTTCGGAGAAGTGCTGGCCCAAAGGCTAGTGGGCAGGCTCATCAAATCACTGTCACGCTGTAGTATACAGGTGCATATAGAAACGCTGGCACACAAAATAGAGGTCACATGCAAGAAAACACTAGCACACCGCATGGTGGGTAGGTGCGTAAAGATACACTGGAGAGTGAATGCTGACGCGGCTCATCAAATCCTTGTCACGCTGTAGTATACAGGTGCGTATAGCCAACAGGTACACGAGGTAGGGGGCCCATTCAAGAAACACTAACACACCGGATGGTGGGTAGGTACATAGAGACACTCTGGATAGAGGGTACTGGCACCCTGGAAGGTGGACCGACATATAGAGACATTGGCACACAAGCAAGTGGACAGATTTGTGGTACTGTCAATCTGGATGCTGGACTTGATGGTCTATATACAAAAAAATTCTTTTGTCTGCAGAAACAGAGAGGTGCGATTAGAGACCTGACCCCCCAAACCGTGGGTAGGTTCACACAACACTGGTACGGTGGTGTAAACAGGTGCGTAAAGAAACACTGGCGCACTGAATAGTGAGGCGGCTCGAGAGGACACTGGAACACCAGAGTAAACAAATGCGCGTCATAACGCCGGCCCACTGAATAGCGGGCAGGATCCCAAAGGCACCTGTGTATTGGGGCAGACAGGCATGGCACAGACACTGGCACCTGGGTATTGGGGTACACAGACGCTGGCACACTGGATAGTGGACAGGGACAGGAAAGCGCTGGCGCGGAGATGTAGGCCAGTGCGTAGAGACGCTGACCCACTGGATAGTGGACAAGCGGGAGGAAAACGCTGGCACACAGAAGACACTGGCACACAGGTGAAGGCCACGGGCACACTGGTGTAGACCATTGCAAGCGAAACACTGGCACACTGGGTAGTGGACAGACACATGGTACCACTGGCACACTGTATAGTAGACAGGTAAATGGAGACACTGGCACACTGGATAGTGAACAGGCTGAGGTTGAAAACAGTGGACGGGTCAATGACCCTGTAAAAGGCGGGTATATGACAGCAGATAGGACATGAGGAACATTAACCCACCAATAGTGACCCTACGTGAGGAACACTGACACACTAGGTAGTGGAAACAGGAACATAGGCAGGAGCACAAGAAACACAGACGGTGGAAGTGGATAGGACCACAGTACGCTGGAATACCCCTGGAAATGGAGTGCGTGTAGGAGATTGACATCTCGCACCTGTAGAAGGGTGAGGGGGGGCTGTTAATATTCCCGGACTGAAGTCGCTCTATAACCCTGCGCTGTGTGTTAGAGGGGGGACAGCTCACTGCAAGTGAACTGCACCAGGAATCCGGGGTAGGTGCTCCTGGAGTAATAACAGGAGAGCCGGTTTTGCGGTAAGCTTAAGGTCTTTTTTTTTTTTTTGCAGTCTTGCAGAGACCGGGAGTCTGAGGCGAGTGGTGCTGGGCAGCCTGGAGCGGTGACTGCGGGGGCCCTGGGTCGCACTGGCTGTCTGCGGGGGGGCGCTGAAGCTGCGGTGGTGGGGTTAGTTACCGAGCCGGGAGGCTGGAAGTGCAGGCAGGAGCGACGTTCCCCGGGAGTCTCGGCGCCGGGAAGTGACGTCAGGCGCCAGGAAAGAGGGGGGCGGCGGTTGCACAGGGGAGCCAGAAGAATTTGAAAAGCCCGCGCGCGCGGGCTGAATTCCCGGCTGGGGGCGTGGCCAGGCGAGCGCGCGAACGCAGAGGGCCGCAATGAAGCCGGCTGCAACATTTTTAAAGGTATCCCCCAGAGGAGACGGCGGGCCGGAGGAGACGGCGAGCCGGAGGAGACGCCGGGCCGGAGGAGACGCCGGGCCGCAGGAGACGCCGGGCCGCAAGGAGCCGGGGCCTAAGTTTTAAGGGTAGGCCGCGGGGGGAGACGCCGGGCCGCAATGGAGCCGGGGCCTAAATTTTAAGGGTAGGCCGCCGGAGGGGACGCCGGGCCGCAGTGGAGCCGGGGGCTAAATTTCTAAGGGCAGGCCGCCGGAGGGGCCGCAATGGAGCCGGGGGCTAAATTTCTAAGGGCAGGCCGCCGGAGGGGACGCCGGGCCGCAATGGAGCCGGGGGCTAAATTTCTAAGGGCAGGCCGCCGGAGGGGACGCCGGGCCGCAATGGAGCCGGGGGCTAAGGTTTGAGGATAGGCCGCCGGATAGTGGACGCCACGGCAGGGGGACCGGTCGCAGAACCGGGGAAAACAACTACCAAGGGGGCTAAGGTGAGGGGTTCTAGGGGGGATATGGGACCCCTTGACCCAGGTGGAAAGACTGTGGGCTTCTATACACGGGATCCCTCCCCATAACCCGGGACGGGGAAGAAGGAGGGGGATTGGATTACTTATCTGAGTTCCCGGCTTGTCTTGAGGTGATCCTGGATCCATCCTGGAAGGTGAGCGAAGACATCTCGACGGTCGTCCCAGGCATAGTCTAGGGGAGACCAGAAGGGTACCTCTCCATCCTGGGTACGGTCTTCGTCCTCCTACCCCACAATCAGGCTCGGGAGCGAGAGAGTTTGGGGAGGGGGGCAAGGACCATCCGCCTGTCCCTCTGTGCGGATGCCCCCCAAACAGTCTTGAGAGTGTTAGGGGGGTAGGGTCCTGCCAGACAGACACGGAAGACAACGGAAGTGGCGGACGGACCCCACTTCTGTGCGACCGGTCTCTATGTGGGAGAGCAGGGTGAGCGATTACACCCTGTCGCCCGACGAGCTGTGTCTGAAAAACAAAGGGAAAACATTAATAAAACACAACCATACAAACCTGAAGGGCTGAGAGCAGCCCCTGCGTGTCCAACCTCCTCGGACACTAAGCAAAAACTGATCTCCTCAGCTCCAGTCAGTGGGTGTATACTGCGGGGGAGAATGTACAGTGCCTACAAGTAGTATTCAACCCCCTGCAGATTTAGCAGGTTTACACATTCGGAATTAACTTGGCATTGTGACATTTGGACTGTAGATCAGCCTGGAAGTGTGAAATGCACTGCAGCAAAAAAGAATGTTATTTCTTTTTTTTTTTTTTTTTTTTTTTTTAAATTGTGAAAAGTTTATTCAGAGGGTCATTTATTATTCAACCCCTCAAACCACCAGAATTCTGTTTGGTTCCCCTAAAGTATTAAGAAGTATTTCAGGCACAAAGAACAATGAGCTTCACATGTTTGGATTAATTATCTCTTTTTCAAGCCTTTTCTGACTAATTAAGACCCTCCCCAAACTTATGAACAGCACTCATACTTGGTCAACATGGGAAAGACAAAGGAGCATTCAAAGGCCATCAGAGACAAGATCGTGGAGGGTCACAAGGCTGGCAAGGGGTACAAAACCCTTTCCAAGGAGTTTGGCCTACCTGTCTCCACTGTTGGGAGCATCATCCGGAAGTGGAAGGCTTATGGAACTACTGTTAGCCTTCCACGGCCTGGACAGCCTTTGAAAGTTTCCACCCGTGCCGAGGCCAGGCTTGTCCGAAGAGTCAAGGCTAACCCAAGGACAACAAGGAAGGAGCTCCGGGAAGATCTCATGGCAGTGGGGACATTGGTTTCAGTCAATACCATAAGTAACGTACTCCACCGCAATGGTCTCCGTTCCAGACGAGCCCGTAAGGTACCTTTACTTTCAAAGCGTCATGTCAAGGCTCGTCTACAGTTTGCTCATGATCACTTGGAGGACTCTGAGACAGACTGGTTCAAGGTTCTCTGGTCTGATGAGACCAAGATCGAGATCTTTGGTGCCAACCACACACGTGACGTTTGGAGACTGGATGGCACTGCATACGACCCCAAGAATACCATTCCTACAGTCAAGCATGGTGGTGGCAGCATCATGCTGTGGCGCTGTTTCTCAGCCAAGGGGCCTGGCCATCTGGTCCGCATCCATGGGAAGATGGATAGCACGGCCTACCTGGAGATTTTGGCCAAGATCCTCCGCTCCTCCATCAAGGATCTTAAGATGGGTCGTCATTTCATCTTCCAACAAGACAACGACCCAAAGCACACAGCCAAGAAAACCAAGGCCTGGTTCAAGAGGGAAAAAATCAAGGTGTTGCAGTGGTCTAGTCAGTCTCCTGACCTTAACCCAATTGAAAACTTGTGGAAGGAGCTCAAGATTAAAGTCCACATGAGACACCCAAAGAACCTAGATAACTTGGAGAAGATCTGCATGGAGGAGTGGGCCAAGATAACTCCAGAGACCTGTGCCGGCCTGAACAGGTCTTATAAAAGACGGTTATTAGCTGTAATTGCAAACAAGGGTTATTCCACAAAATATTAAACCTAGGGGTTGAATAATAATTGACCCACACTTTTATGTTGAAAATTTATTAAAATTTAACTGAGCAACATAACTTGTTGGTTTGTAAGATTTATGCATCTGTTAATAAATCCTGCTCTTGTTTGAAGTTTGCAGGCTCTAACTTATTTGCATCTTATCAAACCTGCTAAATCTGCAGGGGGTTGAAGACTACTTGTAGGCACTGTATATGAGGGATTTGGAATCATGGGGATTATGGGTCTATTGATGAAAAATATTATAATGATGACATTCTCTGGAATACATGGATAAGAATGAGATAATGTATAAAAATTGTTATGGTTTAATATAGGAAGATAGTATTAACCCCTTCACAACCTACGATGTAATGGTACATCCAAATCATGAAGGAGTGATCACCGCTGCGGTGAGCCAGTGGCGATCCCTGCACATGTCTGCCGATTAGAACAGCTGACATGCGTGGCTAACAGGCACAGGTGGATCCGCAACACACCCGTGCCTGTTAACCACTTAAATCGTGCTGTCAAAATGTGACACTGCGTTTTAAATCGCTGCAGCGGGAAACGCGCCTTTCCCTGCCGCCATCGGAGGCCCCGTGACGTGATTGTAGCGTCCACGGGGCCTTAGGTTACTCGTCAGTGGGCCAGTGATTCTTTGGGGTAGCTGTGACTGGCCTGACCCGGTTCCGTGACCCCGTCGGCTACATGAAAAAAAAAACCACAAAAACAGGAAACGGACAAGTGTCCAATACAGACGGGGATGGAATGAGGGTGGCAGGCCCCTGGGAAGCGTGTCACCGGTTGCAGTAGTGACTGGGGTCCCGGCCTCCTCCGCCGCTGACCCTTCCTGCGGCTAATCCTCTCCCAAGGGCAGTACTGGATGCTGAGCGGGGATGCTTTGCAGAGCAACACTTGGTATGCGGCCAGGAATTAGCCGCCGCTGCACAGTCTCTCTCCGGGGCAGGTGTTAGGTGCAGCCGAGACAGTATCGCTTCCCACGGGCGGAGCGGGGTGCCCAGGAAGGTTGGTGAGAACGGGGGCGGCAGTCCATGGGAGCGCCGGAGCGCAGGGCAGTGGCAGTTACTCACAGAGTCAGGTTTTTCTCCTCCATGCACAACTCTGTACTCTTCCCCGGTCCCAGTCCGTAGTGCCGGCAGCCTTAACCTCTCATGGGCCGGACCTCTGTCCCATCTCCCCAGGCTCTCTCTCTCTCTGCTGTCATGCCCCAGCAACCCGAACTAGGGCTCTGTACCTCTTCTGTGCTCCGTCCCGTGCTCTGGCGACTGCAGCCCTTTTAGTCCACGAGTGCAAATGCCGGGTCCCGTCTTTCTCTAGATGTTACTGGCCCCAGCTTGGTTGTGCTGTCTGTTTGGTGTTACATCCAGACAGCTCTGTTCTGCCTCCCTGAAGGCCTGACAGCCTCCCTGAGGGGAGCTGCACACTGTGCGTCGGCTCTGTTTCGTGTCTAAGCTTGTTCTGCCGGGCCAATAGTGTCTCTACTCCTAACTGCCTATGCCCACACCTTTGCAAGTTGTCATGGCTACTTGGGTTTGCTAAGAACTGGCTGAGTCACTTCCTAACTGTGTTTGTAGAAACATTGTTAACCCTTTCCTAGTGACAGCTTCTCCCTGCTGTATGGTGGTGTGAGGTGTGTGTAGAACTTATAGAACTTACCAGATTAACATCTTGACCTGCCCGGGGAGGATATAATGATATACCCTGTAGCGACTAGTCTCAGGGGCGCTACATGATCACGGGCAGCCGATTGTTGTCATGGTAGCGACAGGTCATGTGATGAATCCTGTCGCTATCATGACATAGTTCCTGTTAAAGCCGGCAAAGCAGCAGCTGTAACAAGAACGCAGCATTTCTGCTGATCAGAAATTTGCTGCTCTGATCAACAGAAATGAATGAGCGATTAGACTTCTAATCCTTATAGTCCCCTAGTGGGATTACTAAAATAAAAAAAGTAAAAAAAAGAGGATGGGAGGGTCAGTCTTTTCATATTAGTATTACACTCCCCGAAAATAAGATCTAGTGCTTTTTTCGGGGCAAATAAAATATAAGACAGTGTCTTTTTTTCGTGGAAGTACGGTAGTGCGTTTTTGTAAGAAGGATAAGATTGAAGTATCGAGATTGGGTGGGTTAGCATGTAGTGTTTTTAATGATGGTTTGTTGGTTTTATGTATAAGTTTTAATTTTATTTTGCTTCTTCCTAGATTGGTATTTATTTGAATGGTGACTTACCTGTTGAGATTACCGGGCTGGCTGGTATTCGCCCGGAACAACAAATTAGTTGTAGTAGGGGTGGATCCCCTGAAAAAGAAAAATAATAAGAATGTATATGAGGGATTTGGAATTGTGGGGATTATAGGTCTATTGATGAAAAATGTTGTAATGATGACATTGTCTGGATTACATAGATAAAGGGGGTATTACACGCAGCGATATCACTGGTGAAAGCACCCGCCCCGTCGTTTGTGCGTCACGGGCAAATTGCTGCCCGTGGCGCACAAAATCGTTAGGAGCCGTCACACGGACTTACCTTCCCTGCAACGTTGCTGTTGCCGGCGAACCGCTTCCTTTCTAAGGGGACGGTTCGTGCGGCGTCACAGCGACGTCACTAAGCGGCCGTCTAATAGAAGCAGAGGGGCGGAGATGAGCGGCCGTAACATCCCGCCCACCTCCTTCCTTCCGCATTGCCGTCAGCCACAGGTAAGCTGTAGCTCGTCGTTCCCGAGGTGTCACACGTATCGATATGTGCTGCCTTGGGAACGACGAACTACCTGCGACCTCTACAATCAACGATGTTTTGAAAAGGAAAGACGTGTCAACGATGGACGATAAGGTGAGCATTTTCCATCGTTAACGGTCGTTCCTTGCTGTCACACGCAACGACGTCGCTAACGATGCCAGATGTGCATCACGGAATCCGTGACCCTGGCGATATATCGTTAGATACGTCGTTGCGTGTAACGGGGCCTTAAGAATGGGATATTGTATAAAAATTGTTATGGTTAATATAGCAATATCGTATTAACCCCTTCATAACCTAGGATGTAACGGTACATCCAAAATCATGAAGGGGTGATCCCCGCTGCCTGCTGCAGTGAGCCAGTGGCGATCCCTGCACATGTCTGCTGATTATAACAGCTGACATGTGTGGCTTACAGGCACAGGTGGATCCGCGATCCACCCACGCCTGTTAACCACTTAAATCGCATTGTCAAAATGTGACAGTGCGTTTTAAATCGTTGCAGCGAGAAACGCGCATTTCCCCGCCGCCATCGGAGGCCCATGATGTGATCACCGGCAGCTGAAGGCTGTCATGGTAGCGACATGTCATGTGATGAATCCTGTCGCTATCATGTCATAGTTCCTCTCAAAGCCGGAAAAGCAGCAGCTGTAACAACAACGCAGCATTTATGCTGATCAGAGCTGTGCTGCTTTGATCAACAGAAATGAATGAGCGATCAGACTTCTGATCCTTATAGTCCCCTAGTGGGATTACTAAAATAAAAAAAGTAAAAAAAAGAGGATGGGAGGGTCAGTCTTTTCATATTAGTATTACACTCCCCGAAAATAAGATCTAGTGCTTTTTTCGGGGCAAATAAAATATAAGACAGTGTCTTTTTTTCGTGGAAGTACGGTAGCGCGTTTTTGTAAGAAGGATAAGATTGAAGTATCGAGATTGGGTTGGTTAGCATGTTGTGTTTTTAATGATGGTTTGTTGGTTTTATGTATAAGTATTAATTTTATTTTGCTTCTTCATAGATTGGTATTTATTTGAATGGTGACTTACCTGTTGAGATTACCGGGCTGGCTGGTATTCGCCCGGGACAACAAATTAGTTGCAGTAGGGGTGGATCCCCTGAAAAAGAAAAATAATAAGAAGAATGTATATGAGGGATTTGGAATCATGGGGATTATGGGTCTATTGATGAAAAATATTATAATGATGACATTCTCTGGAATACATGGATAAGAATGAGATAATGTATAAAAATTGTTATGGTTTAATATAGGAAGATAGTATTAACCCCTTCACAACCTACAATGTAATAGTACATCCAAAATCATGAAGGAGTGATCACCGCTGGCTGCTGCGGTGAGCCAGTGGCAATCCCTGCACATTTCTACCGATTAGAAAAGCTGACAGTGTCTTTTTTTCGGGGAAGTACTCCAGTCACTATCATAACATAGTTAGGCTATGTGCGCATGCTGCGTTTTTTTGGCGCTGCGTTTTTGTGCGTTTTTTGCCGCAAAAAACGCACAAAAACGCACCCACGGCAAAGAACCTCATAACAAAGCATGCATTTTTACCGCTTTTTTTGGCTTCGTTTTGCTGCGTTTTTGCTCACTGCGTTTTCATGCGTTTTTTTTTTATCAGTGAACAATGCCATTAAAGATTGTTGGAGAAAAAAAAAAAAGGTCTGATGTCATTTCTTTCCTCAATATGTTCTTCATTCTCTACTAGTGTATGCGGGAGAGCATACAGCTGCAGAACTACAAGGCTCAGCATGCTCCACCCAGGACTGTATGCTGGAGGGAGAGGCAGGGGGAGCAGAACTACAAGGTTCAGCATACTTTATCCACTAGTGTATGCAAGAGTGCAGACAGCAGCTGCAGAACTACAAGGCTCAGCATGCTCTATCCAGGACTGTATGCTGGAGGGAGAGGCAGGGGAGCAGAACTATAAGGCTCAGCATACTTCATCCACTAGTGTATGCAGGAGAGCCTACAGCAGCTACAGAACTACAAGGCTCAGCATGCTCCACCCAGGACTGTATGCTGGAGGGAGAGGCAGGGGGAGCAGAACTACAAGGTTCAGCATACTTTATCCACTAGTGTATGCAAGAGTGCAGACAGCAGCTGCAGAACTACAAGGCTCAGTATGCTCTATCCAGGACTGTATGCTGGAGGGAGAGGCAGGGGAGCAGAACTATAAGGCTCAGCATACTTCATCCACTAGTGTATGCAGGAGAGCCTACAGCAGCTACAGAACTACAAGGCTCAGCATGCTCCATCCACTAGTGTATGCAGGAGAGCAGACAGCAGCGGCAGAAATACAAGGCTCAGCATCCTCCATCCAGGACTGTATGCAGTTTTTTGCCCAAAAAAAAATGACATGGGCTTTGCCATATTTTTGTATGCTAGCCAGGTACAGCAGGCAGGTATGGGCTGCCCCCAACCCCCAGCTGCCTATTTGTACCCGGCTGGGAACCAAAATTATAGGGAAGCCCTTTTTTTTTATTATTTCATGAATTTAATGAAATAATTAAAAAAAAACAAAAAGGACGTGGGCTTCGCCCAATTTTTGAGTCCAGCCAGGTACAACTAGACATCTGGGGATTGGAATCCACAGCGCAGGGTGCCCAAGCTTTCTGGGCTGCCCCGCTGCGAATTGCAGTCCGCAGCCACCCCAGAAAATGGCACTTTTATAGAAGCGCCATCTTCTGGCGCTGTTTCCAACTTTTCCAGCTACCCTGGTGCGAGGTGGCTCGCTGGGTATTAATGGGGTTAGGGCTAGCTGTATGTTATCAATTGGCCCTAAGCCCGAAATTCATGGTGTCACGCCATTATTAGGCATGGCCACCATGAATTTCTAGTAAAGATAAAAAAAACACTACACAATTAGTGACTCCATCTTTATTGAAATAAAGAACCCCCCTCCGTAATCCTGGGTCAAGGGTCCCACGCCGTCCAATCCGGATCCAGTATCATCTGATCGGTTTGCTGGAAGGCAAACCAATCAGATGATGTGTCAGGTTCAAGGACGTGAATCACATCACACATCAGCTGGTTTTCTAAAAGCCGTTTATACAATCAGCTGATGTATCAGCGCAAAAAAAAAACAACAAAAAAACACCACACACTTCTGTGCAGACTCCCGTCCGATCGCTGCAGGAGCCGGCGGTAATCAGCTGATGGAAGTCACCTGACCGCATCAGCTGATAATTTCTGTCGGCCAGGCGGTAAAAAGCCGGCCTCACTGCTGGACTTATACAATCAGCTGATGCCGTCAGGTGACGGCATCAGCTGATCACCGGCAGGTCCTGCAGCGATCGGTCGTGTCCCGGGAGTCTGCCGACAGGTGAGTATGAGATTTTTTTTTTCTACTGTTCACTTTTGATTTCGCAGCTGCTTACACCTCCCGTCCGGACATGGCGCAGGACGGGAGCAGACACGGCGCCGGACGGAAGGTGGAAGCAGGGGTGGCGGTAGCGGGAGGATTCACTCTTCTGTGTTTACCAACACAAGGAATCCTCTTCCTGTACACGTCACTGTACTACCCACCCCTTGCGTTTATAGCTGTGTTTTAGTCATAGAGACGCACTAAAATGCAGCAATATTTGTAATTTGCGTTTTTCATTGCGTTTTTGAACATCTCATTGAACTCAATGGGTGAAAAACGCAGTGAAAAACGCAGGAATAATTGACATGTTGCATTTTTTTGGGCCCCACTAAAATGCAGCTAAAAAAAAACCGCTGTGTGCAGACAGTAAAATTGAAAACTCATAGATTTTGCTGGTGAAGCAAAGTCATGAAGTTTTCTGAACAAAAAGGCACCCGAAAAACGCGCAAAAACACCGCAAAAAAACGCCTAGTGCGCACATAGCCTTAATGTTACAGCCGGCAGAGCAGCGGCTGTAACAAGAACACAGCATTTCTGCTGATCAGAGCTGTGCTGCTACCTATGTATCTATTATCTATGTATGTATCTATCTATCTATGTTTGTATCTATGTATCTATTATCTATGTATCTCTCTATTATCTCTGTATTATCTCTCTCTATATCTCTCTATTATCTATCTATCTATTATCTCTCTATCTATCTATATATTATCTGTTAAAGTAGCTGTTAAAAGCATTAAAAAACGCAGGGACCAACCTGCAAAATAACGCACCAAAACGCACCAAAAACGCACCAAAATGCAGTAAAAATGCATGCGTTATTATCTACGTTATTGGTGCATTATTTTAACGCAGGTGTGCTAATCCTTCACTCTCAATAAATTTCTTGAGAAAAATCATTTTTCTAGTGCGCATATAGCCTAAAGGCCGCTTTACACGCTACGACATCGCTCAAGCGATTTCGTTGGGGTCACGGAATTTTTTTTTTTTTTTTTTTTTCTGCTGGTACTCTTCTGGAACCACACTTCTGACATTGAACATCGACATGGATTTTTGTCATATATTGATTATCTTCCTTCTTGTACCACGACTGGGACATCTGAAGCAATATTGTATTCTCTATGTTATACTTATGTTTTTTCACCGGTGTCACTGTGTTTATATTCATATTTTTATGATCATGGAGTTATTGTATAATGATTATTTCCCTCTTGTGCCACGATTAGGAGATCTCAATTTACATTGAACATCCTGTGACATGAAGTTTATGTATATTATATATACACTGGTCATTCCTCTCCTGTGCCACGACTTGGGATGTTTTTTGTGATATTGAATAATCTGTGCTACAGTATATGATCTCCTTATGTGTTATACTGCTCATACTTATTTAGTTTAACTTTGATATGGAACTCATGTATTACGCATTGATTACCTTCCTCTCTGTACCACGACTATGACACTTGAATTAATATTGAGGGTTTGATGTTATAGTATATGTTTTTTTATCAGTGGCACATTGTTCATAATTACCTATGTATATCCTTGATATTTATCATGTATCTTCCTCTTGGGTCACGGCTAGGACCTTTTAAGTTACATTTAAGACTTTATGTCACAGTTGATGTTCTCTTATTACTGTTACATTGCATATTTACTTATCCTTGTCTTCTTATGCTCGCTCCCGCCCCTCCTCCCCCCGTCGGCGCGGTTGCATCAGTGACCTACTGGCCCGGCTCTGTCGGCGTCATCATCGCCTGCGCACGTGCGCGGTTCGTGGGTGACGTGTCCCCACTTTCCGCACATGCACGCTACCTAACAAAAAAAAAAAAGGGGCGTTGACTGCTGACAGAGCTGGTCACTGGCCGCGATTGGTCCGGCCGCGCTGACAGAGTGGGGATGGAGCAGTTGGAGCATGGGAGCACCATGTATAAAAACACATGGCTGCTTCACAGTGTTCCACCTCCCCTTGATGAAATAATCTTATAGCTGAGATTGTGAAAGGTATACGTTGGGGCTCTCTCCGGGGGGGGGTCTGCTCTGCTGCTTATCAGGCCGGCTTTGTGCACTTATGGGTATGTTTACTTAAACCTGCTGGGATTCTATTCATGCATTCATGTCTTTGTACTTAATCTGACTGTTCATTGGCATCCACTTAGCACCTCATGGTGGCTAAACCTGTTTATCTGTTTATAGCTTTTTTGACTGTTTAACTATTTGACTCTGTCACTGCAGAAGTTGCTGTTTCACCAGCATCTGTATCAAGCACTGTTTATTAGTGATTAGTGAGACTTGGATCCTATTTTATATATTTTATATATCTCTGTTATTTCAGAGTATACACTGTTATCATTGTGCTTATCCAGAGCTGTTTTTTTCCATCTGTCTATGTGTAACAATTGTCAAAATTTTACACCATGCTCTTTATGTGCAGGATGCCTTGTTCATGTTTTTGACCCAGTCTGTTATTTATTCATTTTACTTGTGCCCTATATGTAATTGTCATCTAGTACATCTATATTTTATCTGCCGGCCCGTTTTTGCCGCTGATTCCTTTGTGCCAGTTGCTATTTATTAAACCTATTTGCACTTTACTCCTTGTCCTCCAGTCTTTGTATTATCTATGTATGTATCTATCTATCTATGTTTGTATCTATGTATCTATTATCTATGTATCTCTCTATTATCTCTGTATTATCTCTCTCTATATCTCTCTATTATCTATCTATCTATTATCTCTCTATCTATCTATATATTATCTGTTAAAGTAGCTGTTAAAAGCATTAAAAAACGCAGGGACCAACCTGCAAAATAACGCACCAAAAACGCACCAAAACGCAGTAATAATGCATGCGTTATTATCTACGTTATTGGTGCGTTATTTTAACGCAGGTGCGCTAATCCTTCACTCTCAAGAAATTTCTTGAGAAATTTCTTAAGAAAAATCATTTTTCTAGTGCGCACATAGCCTAAAGGCCGCTTTACACGCTACGACATCGCTCAAGCGATTTCGTTGGGGTCACGGAATTTGTGACGCACATCCGGCTGCTTTAGCGATGTCGTTGCGTGTGACACCTATTAGCGATTTTTGCATCGTTGCAAAAACGTGCAAAATCACTAATCGGTGACATGCCCCCCTAATCTCAATTATCGTTGCTGCTGCGTGTACGATGTAGTTCGTCGTTCCTGCGGCAGCACACATCACTATACGTGACACCGCAGGAACGAGGAAGCTCACCTTACCTGCGGCCGCACGCAATGAGGAAGGAAGGAGGTGGGCGGGATGTTTGGCCCGCTCATCTCCGCCCCTCCGCTTCTATTGGGCGCCTCTTAGTGACGTCGCTGTGACGCCAAATGAACCGCCCCCTTAGAAAGGAGGCGGTTCACCGGTCACAGCAACGTCGCTATGCAGGTAATTAGTGTGGTAATTAGGCAGCAATTTGCCCATGGCGCACAACCGATGGGGACCGATATCGGTAACGATATCGCAGCGTGTAAAGCGGCCTTAAGAGTAGGTTTTTAGTTATTAATATTGGGTATTGCACTACTTCTTGAGTAACCACATAATTCACAGAATATTGATCACTGTTCCTAGGCATTGAACTAAATTAGCTAGTCACATCAAATTCACCACACAATAGTAATTACACAATTTTCAGCACTTACTTATTTTTATGCCAAAATTGCCCTTGAATCTGAGGGTTAGTAATCTGACTACTTTTGATTAGTAAGTGCCCATATATTGTTCTTAGGCCGGTATTAACCACAACCTTGAAGGTTTAATTAATAGCAATTATTACTGTTTACATCAAATTGTTGCAATAATTATGGCCACACATATGGTTATTGGTTATCATACTATAGGCCCTGAGGTATCTTTAGTATGATCCTTGGTAGCATTTAAAAAAAATAAATAAAGTGTGAAAATATAATTCACTCAATAGGGAATCATTCCATTTATAACCTATGGGGTGGATTTATTATTTGCTTATCCCTTCTTTTTCATGTCAATCTCATGTCCACATATAGTATGGTTCTAGTATATACTAAATTTGTGTAATGTTCGGGATTTCTTCCAATATATAGTCAGCAAACATGGGTATAGTCCATACATACATAGTCCTACATTCACAGAATTTTAGTTCCAGGGAGCGCTGAGCCTGTTGGTGTCTCCCCTGACCACCAACAATGTCGACAACATGGCCTAGCTAGCATGCACCGCCATTACCATGATGGCGCTGCTGGCTCGCGGGCCGCGGTCTGAGAGTTGTGGGTCACATGTAAATAGGCACATCACATGAGCTTAGCGACACTGTGACGGGGTCCTTCTCCCATATCACACAATTAACAGAGTGAGAGATGGCGGTACAATCCAAAGAGC
This sequence comes from Anomaloglossus baeobatrachus, assembly GCF_048569485.1. Lineage (NCBI taxonomy): Eukaryota > Metazoa > Chordata > Amphibia > Anura > Aromobatidae > Anomaloglossus > Anomaloglossus baeobatrachus. The sequence continues at coordinate 119,842 of NW_027442156.1, read as the reverse complement.
AATTATTCCAAGCAACTCAAATGGTCCATAACATAAACCACAAAACAGAGGGTAAAATTAGTCCTGTAACACAAATATAGTCCGGTAAGCGATAAATGTACAGGTCTCTCTGAGAAGCCACAGTTTCTCACAGAGGATTAATCCTTCTCTGTTCAAGTTCTCCAACAGACTGATTGAGTCTACCAGGTAAGCAAAGAGGTTGGGTGAATCTCAGGCCCCTTCCCCCAAACTTAGGAACAGGAACACTACAGGGGGTGATTACCTACAGACAATACAATGTACACACAAGCAGTACAAATAATGGACAGTGAACCAAGCTTAAAATATGAATCTACACAACATGATACACCTCCCCCCATATCCAACCATCACAGCCACTGACTTGGAACTTCCTTTCTGTCACATGACCCGTCATCAGTTGTAGCAGGTACGCGAGTACAGCACAGTTGTTCTAGGCTGCCAAATAGTCACAGTACCCGATCACCTGCTTCTTGCGGCTCACAGGCAAGTGCCCCCCTTGACGATCGCGGCTGGTGCAAGGGTCGCACCTGTCAGTGCTCACTGCTTTATTTCAGATGAACGTTTTACCGATGCAGAGCAGAGTCAAGCTCTCTCTGCATAACTATTCCAATGGCAGCTGCTGGCCAATAAGTGGCAAGAGGTTGATGCATATGACGTCACCTGTTTGCCTCTGATTGGCCGGCGGCTGCCATTGGAATAGTGCAGAGAGAGCTTGACACTGCACGGCGGCAAAACTTTCATCTGAATTTCAGATGATGCGTTGACAGTCGCCAGTTGCCTCGATCATCAAGGGGGGCTCGTGCCTGCTGGCTGCAAGAAGCAGGTTGGAGAATGGAGGAGAGGTATGAAATGGCACAATAGCAGACAAGGATGAGGCATTGCTACAAAAAAAGGATCAGTAAAGGGGACAGTATAGTAAAAGTAAACAAGGATGGGCACATTAGTAAAAAGGGACAAGGATGGGCATATTACTACACGATGGGCATAATACTACAGAATGGGCACATTATTACAGGATGGGCACATTACTACAGAATGGGATCAAGGAGGGGGCACAATACTACAGGATGGGCACCTTGCTACAGAATGGGCTCAAGGACGGGGCACATTAGTAAAAGGGAACACGGTTGGGCACATTACTACAGGATGGGCACAATACTACAGGAATGGGACAAGGATGGGGCAGATTAGTAAAGGGGGACAAGGAGGGAGCACATTACTACACAATGGTCATATTACTACAAGTTGAGGTCAAGGTGAGGGCACAATACTACAGGATGGACACATTACTACAAGATGGGCTCAAGGATGAGACAAATTATAAAAGGGAACAAGTTTAATAATACAGGATGAGCACATGTTTGGGGCACATTAGTTAAAGGGGACGAGACTGGGCACATTACTACAGGATGGGCACATTACTACACAATGGGGACAAAAATGGGGCACATTTGTAAAAGGGGACAAGGATGGGCACAAGGATGGGGAACATTACTAGAGGATGGGCACATTACTGCAGGATGGGGACCATTACTACAGGATGGGCATATTACTACAGTAGGGGGACAAGGATGGGGCACATTAATACAGGATGGGGACAAGGATGGGCACATTACTACAGAATGGGGAAAAAGAGGGGGCACATTAAGCCAGGATGGACACTTTACTAAAGGATGGGCTCAAGGATGGGGCATATTAGTAAAAGGGGACAAGGTTGGGCACATTACCACAGGATGGGCACAATACTACAAAATTGGGACAAGGATGGGGAACATTAATAAAAGGGGACAAAGAGGGGGCACATTACTACAGGATAGGCACATTTCTACAGGATGGGGTCAAGGAGAGGGCACATTACTACAGGATGGGCACAAAGATGGGGCACATTACCACAGGATGGACACTTTACTAAAGGATGGGCTCAAGGATGGGGCACATTTGTAAAAGGGGACAAGGATGGGTACATTACTACAGGATGGAGACAAGGATGGGGCACATTACTACAAGATGGGGCACATTACTACAGGATGGAGCACATTATTACAGGATGGGCACATTACTACAGGATGGTGACAAGGAAGGGCACATTACTACAGGATGGGGACAAGGATGGGCACATTAATACATAATGGGGAAAAGGAGGGACACATTAATACAGAATGGGGAAAAGGAGGGCTGCATTACTACAAGGTGGGCACTTTACTACAAGATGGGCTCAAGTATGGTGCACTTTAGTAAAAGAGGACAAGGATGAGCACATTACTACATGATGGGCACATTACTACAGGATGGTGACAAGGCTGGGGCACGTTACTACAGGATGGGGACAAGGATGTGCACATTACTACAGAATGACAAGCAAGAAAATAGATCCAGCGCTTGTAAGGAACCAGCTTGAATAGTTCATGTAAAATATCCAAATTTATTTAGAAATGTTGCAAGTAAAAATACAGGACAGTCATAACTACCCCCTTGTAGGACTAGATGGTCAGTGGGGACAACACGATTCTGCCAATCTCTTGGCCTTAATCATGTACATGATTAAGCCCAAGAGATTGGAGAAACGCATTGTCCCCACTCACCATCTAGTTCTACAAGGGGGTAGTCATGACTGTCCTATATTTTTACTTGCAACGTTTCTAAATAAATTTTGGATATTTTATTGAACTACTTCAAGCTGGTTTCTTACAAGCGCCACATCTATTTTCTTGCTTGTCTTCATACGGTTGGCCAAACGAAGTCCAGGCTGCCACTAGGATGCCAGAGAACCAGAGGAGGTGAGCTGACAACATTGCTTTCTGTTTCTTATTACTACAGTATGGGAACAAGGATGGGCACATTACTACAGGATGGAAACAATAAATACACAAATTCCATTTAAACAAAAGTATAATGAGTGTTAGCCATGGAATAACGTTACATAATTCCCAATCTGACGAAAATGCATATATCCACAAATAGAATTATATTAAGGAGAGAACAAAATGGACTAAACACCATAAAAAAATACAAATTTTATTAAACATATTAAAAAATAAGATATAGAAAAACAGACAACAGTAAATGTAAATGCCATGGTTCGAGATCACACTTGATATGCAGTATAAAATGAATTGATCACATACAGTATTTGGCATGTAAACATATGTAAGTATACAGTAGTTAAAGGGAACCTGTCAGCAGAAATTTCGCAATAAACCTAAAAGATTCCCCTTCTGCAGCTCCTGGGCTGCTTTCTAGAAAGGTTCCTGTTGTTATTGTGCCCCCTTTGAGACCTAAATAAATACTTTATAAAGTCTTACCTTTTGGTATCCAAATCTTTTTTTTTATGGTCACGGGGGCGGGCTGTCTTGCGTCCGTTATTCTCCCTCCTGATGCTGTACGCCGTCCCCCATTGCTCATTTCCATACATGAGGACGCCGCCCAGTGCTCCCATGGTCTCGCGCATGCCCAGTGCCACTCTCGCGGGACTGTGCGCAGTGTGTCCGCTGGTGACGTGATTGCGCAGGGAGTGAAATTATGGGCGGCGCTGTGATTGTCATCAGCAGCGTCATCCAAGTACCCGCTCATAATCTCCTGCCCGCGCTTTTCACTCTGCCTCCACCGTTATGCGCAAGCGCTGGCCATATGAACCCACGTCACCTATTACCCATCTTTCCCTGGAGCAGGAAATAGATGTGAGGAGCAGCATACCACCGATCATAACCGCATAACGGTGGAGGCAGAGTGAAAAGCGCGGACACAAGATTATGGGCGGGTACTTGGATGACGCTGCTGATGACAATCACAGCGCCGCCCATAATCTCACGCCTGCGCAATCACCTCACCAGTGGTCACACTTTACACAGTGCTGTCCCGCGATAGTGCCACTGGGCATGCGCGAGACCTAGGGAGCACTGGGCGGCGTCCTCAGGTATGGAAATGAGCAATGGGGGACGGCGTAAAGTGGCAGGAGGGAGAATAACGGACGCAAGACAGCCCGCCCCTGTGACCATAAAAAAAGATTTGCATACAAAAAGGTAAGACTTTATAAAGTATTTATTTAGGTCTCAAAGGGGGCACAATAACAACAGGAACCTTTCTAGAATGCAGCCCAGGAGCTGCAGAAGGGGAATCTTTTAGGTTTAGTGCGAAATTTCTGCTGACAGGTTCCCTTTAAACCACAGAAATATAATACACAAAGCTAATACCAAATATAAAGTGACTAGTGCATCAGCACTTGGAGCAAACCATATGCTCCTAGGCAATATCAAAAGTTTAGATTCAAGATACAGCCAAAAATTGAACCAGTGGGGTGCCCATATATTAAGGGTATTATATTACCTGGAAATACTGCAGTATATAATTGGTGCTTGTAACATCCATGGCGGCATCCTCACACTCTTCTGCTCCCCTCCCCTGGCGAGGACATTGGTTTTCTCCCCTATCCAGACGACCAATTTCTTAAAGAGCCAATATCCTCATATCTCAGAAGTACCTCCAAGGTCAGCTGGGAGGTCGCAGGTACTTAAAGCACCTCTGCCTTTTACTGGTGCCTGGGCAATCAGTTAGAAATTAACAAAAAACAAAATTCCTAAAAGTTGCAAATGTTATTAAGTATAATATTAAAAACTCACTATGTGGATGTGAGAAAAGCACTCCAAAATAATAGAGGAGAAAAATAAGCGAGATAGGCATGGATCTAGGTAACTCTAAATGGCCCTGCTATTGCCACTACGGTCTCACCCTACCTTACCGTGGAGGTTTGTACCCTAATAAAACGCAAATGGTGCCTCCGCTCAATGATGACTCACCCTTAAAGACCCTAATGAGTCCCTAAACTAGATCCTATCATAAATTATCCACAAATACAATGTCTGATCAAATAGGTTTGCGTTTTCAGTGTATCCACACCATTTAGGGACATCTATACCCCAATCAGGCCTCCTGATGAACCTGAAACAGGGGAAACGCGTTGAGGCCGTCTTGTGAATAATGACATGTATAAGGGAAGTGTTTTTATCTTTATTTTTTTGTTTGATCTTTTGCTTGTTTTTGTAACCTGTAATTGTGGGTCCTTTCTTTCATTTACGTGGGGCGTTGTGGTGCACACCAGTAGCCCTCGCAGTTTGATTTGCTGTTTCATGAGGTATCTATCAGGATTCAGCATGGCATATTATTAGTAGATACCTTCGTGGTTATTACCTTTTGAGCTTGGTTATTTAAAACCTATTTGATCAGACTTTGTATTTCTGCATAATTTATGATAGGATCTAGTTTAGGGACTCATCAGGGTCCTTAAGGGTGAGTCATCGGTGAGCAGGGGCACTATTTGCATTTTATTAGGGTGCCAACCTCCGCAGCAAGGTAGGGTGAGACTGTATGGGCAACGGCAGGGCCCTTTAGGTTTACCTAGATCCTTGCTTATTTCACTTTTTTTGGTCCACTCTATTGTTTTGGAGTGCTTTTCTCACATCCACATATTGAGTTTTTAATATTATACTTTAATTTGCAACTTTTAGGATTTTTTGTTTTTGTTAATTTCAATTGGGATTTGTCCTCTATCCTTGATTGTTAGCCGCAATAAGTTAGGGGTACTTTGCACGTTGCGACATTGCAAGCCGATGTTGCGATGTCGAGCGCGATAGTCCCCGCCCCCGTCGAAGCAGCGATATCTTGTGATTGCTGCCATAGCGAACATTATCGCTACGGCAGCTTCACATGCACTTACCTGCCCTGCGACGTCGCTCTGCCAGGCGAACCGCCTCCTTCCTAAGGGGACGGGTCGTGCGAGGTCACAGCGACGTCACAAGGCAGGCGGCCAATAGGAGCGGAGGGGTGGCGATGAACAGGACGTAAACATCCCGCCCACCTCCTTCCTTCTCATTGCAGCCGGGACGCAGGTAAGGTGATGTTCCTCGCTCCTACGGCATCATACACAGCGATGTGTGCTGCCGCAGGAACGAGGAACAACATCATACCGTCGCTGCTGCAAAATTATGAAAATGTCGGACCCTACACCGATCATACGATAACGACGCTTTTGCGCTCGTTAATCGTATGTAAAAGGATTCACATACTGCGATGTCGACAGTGACGCCGGATGTGCGTCACTTTCGATTTGACCCCACCGACATCGCACCTGCGATGTTGTAATGTGCAAAGTACCCCTTGGAGTCATTGCTAGTTCTCAGGTCCCTTAGCGCTGCTGCTGATATTGTGCTGTCTGCTGCTGCTCACACTTCTTTATATTGTAGTGCTGTGCTTCCTTGCTGTTCCACTGCTGCCGCTACCATCCACGCCGTCCAGCTTACACGATACCCGTCTCCTCAAGTATCCATGTCAGTCGCAGCTGCTGTACTATCAATCCGTCCATCCATCCCAGACAGAATCTCAACACCTGCTGCTGCTCTAACCTACTGCCAGAGACTGTTGCTCGTTTACCCCTGGGGGCAGCTGAAGCAGCACCAGTCTTCCTGAGTGTCACCCGCACACATACCTGCAGTGTAACACCCTCACCATGAGGGGCTCTGGAGAAGACCAGGCTCAGGTCCATAGTCAAGCCCCTTTAGTTTTTCTGTGTGCTGTGGCTCAGTGGCTTTTCTAAATATCTCTGCTCTGCGGGCGAGCATAACAGTTTTCCCAGGACATGAACCATGCTGGCCCTGCATTCTCGGCTCAGTGAGAACTTGCTCATTTGCAGGAGGAACAACACCATCTCATGACCAGTCTGCAGGCTATGGACACATGGCTGACCTCTCTGCAGTTGACAGATCTTGCAACCAACAACACTCAGCTTACCAGCGTCTAACAAGAACTTACTCATCAGGAAGGTATACAAGGTCGGGTGCTGGAGTATTTAGCTTCCATGGACGAACGGCAGACATCCAAGCAGAATGCTTCCAGCCAAGCTGCTACTCCAGTTTTGGAGCCTTCTGTGCCGTCCTCTCTTCCAGTCGGCAGTCTTCCTCATTCGTCTCAGCAGACATCCACGGTACCGAGGGGATCCGAAGCTTTGTTAAGGGTTTCTTAATAGTGCCAGTTGCACTTCCGTCTCCTGCCGCAGCAGTATCCCACAGATGCCACCAAAGTGGCTTTCCTGGCCTCTTACCTAGAGGGCGAAGCTTTGGACTAGATCAGTTCGTTTCTGGAGAGGCTTGATTCACTAGTCTCCAACCTGTCTATCTTCCTGGAGACTTTCCAGGAAATATTTGATGAACCTGGCCACATTGCATCTGCTACAGAAGCACTGTTTGACCTGCAACAAGGGGATTTCACCGTAAGCCATAAGATTCCACACCTTATTGTCTGAGCTGCAGTGGACCAATGAGTCATTCATCGGAGCATTCTGGTGAGGCCTAACTGGTAAAATCAAGGGACGAGTTAGCTGGTCATTGTCACGCTCCCGATCCGACTGCGCCACCCACCACGGGTTAAGGGCGTCACACATGCACACTAGAGGGCATGCGTGTGCACTCTCCTAGACTTAAAGGGCCAGCACAGCTGTCCAGGATCTGACTACTAAATACCTTGGGTATTTAAGACTTCCTGTTCCCCATGGCCAGTGCTTGTTCAACGTGTCCCTGTAGCTTGTCTCTTGTACCAGTTGTTCAGGTCTCTCTATGCCTATGCTTGGTGTAACACTGTCTTTGCTTACAGATCCTGAGTACCTTTCTGAGCACACACTCCAGCCTGATCCCTGTAACCTGCACCAGTCTCCGGTTCTGGACTTCAGCCTGATCCCGTTAACCTGCACCAGTCTCCGATTCTGGCCTTCAGCCTGATGCCGTTAACCTGTACCTGGTTCAGATCTGATCCTGTATCTACCACAGACTCTATAAAACTCTTTCCTGTGAATCCTGCTGATCCCGGCTTCCGTGCATCTAGACCCTCTGGGGTTACGCCCGACGTCCCTGTATAGGGATTCGCTCAAGGCGGCACCTCAGGAGAGTCCAGTGCCCAGTCCAGTGAGTCCACTCCCAGGACTATCGTTACAGTCGTGCTTTATTCTTCTTTCTGGATGACCTGATTAGCCTAGCCATTCAGATTGACCTGTGCTTTCTGTAATGTGCTCATGAGAAAGCCCGTGAAAGGAGGTCATCACACCCAGTACCCTCTGTTCTGAGGTGCTTGGTTCCTCGTGCCAGTGTGGCCTCCATACCTACAGTCCCAGAGCCAATGGAGATTGATCAAGTGTGGTCTGTCTGCTATCGCCAGGACATTCGTCGTACCAATGGGAGGTGCTACTATTGTTGAAGCTCCGCGCACCTAATCTGCTTTTGTCCCAAGAAGCCGGGAAAATTTCTTGCCTAGGGTCAGTAGGAGAGGCTACTCTACGTGATGGCAAGTCCTCTGCACCTCTATATTTGACTGTGTCCGTAACCAGTGACTTCTGGTTCTCTGAGGTGGCCCTTCTGTGCTGATGGGAATTTCATACAACTGAGTATAGTGGATCGGTATTGGATTCCTGTTCATCAGCTGCAAAGTCCTGTTCCAGTGCTGTCGGTGAACAAAAAGCCTCTGCCCGAGGTCATCCAGTTTGTTACAGAAGACGCTGTCCTATGAGTAGGAGTGCTGCATATGGAGAAGATCACCTTTCACGTCCTTTCAGGAATGTCGCATCCGCTGTTGCTGGGTCTACTGTGGATTCGGAAGCACGAACCACTTCTGGACTGGAGATCTGCTCAGGTGGGGTAACACTTGCCATAAAAGCTGTCTTGTTCATGTACAATCTCCTTGACCACCCATGAAGCCCTCTAATCTTCCAGGTCTGCTGTCTGCATACTGGGCCTATGCAGATGTCTTTGACAAAAAAGAGGCCAAAACCCAGCCGCCACATAGACAATACCACTGTCCGATTGACCTACTCCCTGGGTCAACCCCTCCTCGTGGTTGTATGTATCCCGTCTCAGGCCGAGACCCAGGTGATGTCCGAATACATAAAGTACAATATGGCAAGAGGTTTCATTCAATACACTTCCTCAACGGCCGGAGCCGGTTTCTCCTTTGTGAAAAAAGGACAGGTCTCTTTGACCATATATAGACTACAGAGGTCTCAATCAAATCACAGTCAAGAACAAATAATCGCTGCTGCTCATACCAGAATTGTTCGACCGACTCCGAGGATTTAGGATCTTCTCCAAGCTTGACCTCTTTGGTGCGTACAATCTGGTTAGGATATGGTTGGGCGATGAATGGAAGACTGCCTTCAACACCCATGACAGCCACTATGAGTATCGGGTAATGCCATTTGGGCTCAGCAATGCCCCGACAGTCTTTCAGGAATTCATCAACGATATCTTTCGAGATCTGCTATACACATGTGTAGTGGTGTACTTGGACGACATTCTTGTATTCTCACTGGACTTTCTTACGCACAGAAGAAACGTTCAGCAGGTTCTGCAGAGGTTAAGGGAGAACCATGTATATGCCAAATACGAAAAGCACCTGTTTGAGAAATCATCCCTGCTTTTCTTAGGTTACATCATCTCAGTGACCGGCCTGAGGATGGATCCAGCAAGTTGTTAGCAGTACTGAAGTGGCCACGTCCTGACAGTCTGATCCGGCGGTTCTTTGGGTTTGCCAATTACTACAGGCAGTTTATCCCGTGATTCTCGTCACTGGCTCTTCCCATCTCAGTCTTGACCCGCAAAGGGGCGAATCTGAAAGCTTGGACTCCTGAGGCAGAAAACACCTTTATTTCCCTCAAACAGGCCTTACTTAGCTTTGACGCTACATAGACCTGATTCTAATCAGCAGTTTACCCTCGAAGTGGATGCTTCGTCTTCTGTTGCCGATGCAGTTCTCACACAGAAGTGCTATTTAACCTGCGGTTTCTTTTCCAGGGCTTTCTCTCCAGCCAAGTGCAACTACTCAATTGGCGATTGGGAGCTGTTGGCCCTCAAGATGGCTCTGGTGTTATGTGTTGGAAGGAGCAGTGCACCCTGTAATCATTTACGCCTAACACAAGAACTTTGCTTACCTACAGTCAGCTCAGGGGATGAATCCTCGTCAAGCCCGGTGGTCGCTTTTGTTCACTCGCTTCGACTTTGTGCTGCATTTCCGCCCTGCAGAAATGAACATCAAGGTTGATGCGCTGTTGCGATCATTTCTGTCAGCCGATCAGGAGGAGGAGCCTCAACACATAATTGAGCCATCCAGGATGGTGACATGGCTCCTATAGACATTTTCCAGGTTCCTCCCGGCAAGATGTTGCTGAAGCAGACAGGGAGCGAGTTATTCAGTGGGGTCATTCCTTTTGGCTGGCCAGTCATACTGGACAGAAGTCATTGCAGCTGACGTTGTAGTGCTACTGGTGGCCTACACTGCGACAAGATGTCCTGGAATTTGTGTTGGCCTGTCCTTCGAGTGCCCATAAGAAGACACTGAAGAAGCTTCCTGCTGATCCACAGCTCCCTTTTCCGGTGCCATCTACCCCCTGATAGCATATCACATCGGGATGGACTTTATCACAGATCTACTGAAGTCCTCCGGTTGCACCGTCAACTTAGTGGTGGTGGACAGATTCTCTAAAATGGCCCATTTTACCCTGCTGACCGGTTTGCCTTCTTCGCCAGTGCTTGCTGAGCACTTCATGCAGCTCATCTTTCTGCTGCACGGTCTACCACTCCTCATTGTGTCCGACAGAGGAGTCCAGTTCATATCTAGATTCTGGAAGGCCACCTCCAAGCTGTTGGATGTCACTTTGGACTTCTCGGCAGACTACAATCCGCAGTCCAATAGCCAAGTGGAACGGGTGAACCAGACTATGATGAACTTTCTGTGACACTTCGTCAATGAGCATCATAGTGACTGGGTCAAGCTCCTCCCTTGTGTGGAGTTCTCGTATATAAAACCACCTAAGTAAGTCCGCCGCCAAGCCTCCTTTTCAGATTCTGTATGGACAGCGACCCAGAATCCCATTCCCAGTGGCACTCACCTTTGGCAAGCTGTTTCTCTCGTTAAGACGTTCTCCGACATCAGGGTGGAGACCAAGTCCTCCCTGGAGCAGTCCTCCATTCATATGAAGAGGCATGAAGACAAGAGACACCTACATCCTTCTTCGTTCCAGCCCGGAGACAAGGTATGTCTCTCTTCCGGATACGTCCACTTCAAGTTACCATCCTACAAGTTGAGTCCCATTGAGGTGCTCCAGACTACAAACTGAAGCTCCTGGCTTCTCTATGCATCCCCAACTCTTTCCATGTGTCCCTCCTCAAACCTGTCATCCTGAGCCGTTATCACAGGGATCCAGGTACCTCTTAGCCTCTGGAAGGGGTTTGGTCCTGAGGAGAGGTCATTGCAGGAAGACCAAAAGAAAAATCCCTAAAAAAATCACCTTATTATTATTGTCTTAAAATCAGAAATCCCCCCCAAAAAACGTGATTATATAAAGTCATAGACACGGTCCAATGATTAAAGATTCGGAATGGTGAAAAGCCCTATCAGTTTACCTTCCTTGCCGCGGAGGTTGGCACTCTACATTTAGCGCAATGGCGCCCCCGCTTACCGACAGCTTGCTCTTATATCCCTGTTCTAGTCTGAGGTGCAGCTAGTCTGGAAATTCGGGAGTGACAACACACATAATCTATGCACACCTACATGTCCTCAAAAATATAAAATGACTCTGTCACAAGGGTAAAAATATCCCAGACAGTTAGATCCCCCTATTTTCTATAAGATAATACTAGAAAATAGGTTTGACTATGTTTACATATCTTTTGGTACCTTTTTCTGCTGGTGTGATAATGAAAAACCAGGTTATTAGCAAAGAGAGTCCTTGCTTACATTGATATATTGCTTGGCCAGTTTGCACAATAACAGTCTAGGTTTACAGCAGTGTTTGTGTTTACTCCTTGTGTTACACAGTACTTGGAGGTATTTAGCACTTTATATATACTTTGGAGGCACTTGACAATTTATTTTTTTAATAAGTATAACATCAGGTTATTTAAGCTGAGAGATCAAACCTATTTTTCTAGTATTATATTATAGAAAATAGGGGGATCTAACTGTCTGGGATATTTTTACCCTTGTGACAGTGCTAAGTCATTTTATATTTTTAAGGACATGTAGGTGTGCATAGATTGTTATGTGTGTTGTTACTCCCGAATTTCCAGACTAGCTGCACCTCAGACTATAAGGGCAAGCCGTCGGTGAGCGGGGGCGCCATTGCGCTAAATTTAGGAGTGCCAACCTCCGTGGCAAGGAAGGAAACTGATAGGGTTTTTGGCCATTCCCAATCCTTAATCATTGCACCGTGTTAATGACTTTATATAATCACGCTTTTTGGGGGGAATTTCTGATTTTAAGACAATAATGATAAAGTAATTTTTAGGGGTTTTTCTTTTGGTCTTCTTGGTTAACCCCTTGGTTATATCTCAATTGGTTGTTCTTTTTTGAGAGGTCATGGCAGCCAAGGGAGAATATTAATTTCCCTCTTCTCCTTAACAAATACCCTAAAAGGGGGTGGGTGGGGGGCGTAAGGAAGGGGGGTACTGTAACGCCCATGCCGACATCCTCGCACTCTCCTGCTCCCTTCCCCAGCAAGGACGTCGGTTTCCTCACCTGTCCAGGAGTCCTGCGGTGGTGGTCCCGTCCCTGTCCCATGCTGCTGTCTCCCAGAACATCTGTACATCTTCCAGGCCTCCAGCCTCAGCCTTATCACTGGTGCCTGGGCAATGAGTTAGTCATTGCTAGTTATCAGGGCCCTTAGCACTGCAGCTGATGATATTGTGCTGTCTGCTGCTGCTGATACATCTTTATATTTCAGTGCTGTACTACCATGCTGTTCCACTGCTGTCGCTACCATCTACGCCGACCAGCTTACACGATACCCGCCTCTGCAAGTATCCATGCCGGTCACAGCTGCTGTACCATCCATCCGTCCATCCATCCTGGATGGAATCTCGACACCTGCTGCTGCTGTAACCTACTGCCAGAGACTGCCGCTCCCATACCCCTGGGGCCAGCCGATGCAGCACCAGTCTTCCCGAGTGGCACCCAGACTCATACCTGAAGCGTAACACCCTCACCATGAGAAGCACTGGAGAAGACCAGGCTCAGGTCTGTAGTCAAGCCCCTCTGGGTTTTATGTGTGCTGTGGCCCAGTGGGTTTGCTAAACAACATTGCTCGTCCGGCAAGCATAACAGGGTCAGAGGAAATCCCATGAGAACGCCTCAATGCGTGTTTCGTGAGAAATTGCTCGCTTCATCAAAGGACTGAAAGGTACACATGCCAGGACCTTTTTAGAGTAAGAGGTAGTGGTCACCTGGGCTGCGAGAACCAATCAAGGTGGATATAGTGGCACCTGTACACCATCTGAAATCAATCTGTCCATTCCGCTTGCGTTGTCATAACACTAGCACTATGTATGTCGCGGGCGGGGAGGGGACGCTGCGCTCACCACGCTCGGGTCCGGCACGGTTGCGGCTGCTTCGCTTGCTGCTCGGTCAGTTGCTCGAGCGGTGGGCCAGATCCCGGGGACTCGAGCGGCGCTCCTCGCCCGTGAGTGAAAAGGGGGGATTGGTTTTGGGGATTTATTGTCCGTGACGCCACCCACGGTTGTGGTGAGGTTGTGACACAACCGCTGCTCTTGACGGGGATCCCGGGAGCGATGACAGGGAGCAGCTTAGATGTTGCTCTTCCCCTCCGTGGGTAGGGGGGTTGGTTGTCCCGGGGCCCGGTGAGGGAGGAATGGCAGGTGGGTTACGGGACCTGGTGAGGTGCAGGGTCGTGGGGGCAGCGCGGTGCCGCACGGCACAGTGGTACTCACTCAGCCAATAATGAATGCAAAGTCTCCGGTAAAACAAACGGCTGGATGGACGGGTCCCACAGACGGCTGCGGTGGTTCTTCTCCCGGTAGGTTGGCGGTGACTGCCTTTCCCTGCACCTGTGTTATGTTCTCGGTTCCGGTGGCTTCCCACCGGTAAACCGCTCCCCAGCTTGGATGGATGCTGAGGGAACCCCTTTTGCCTGCAGGCTCTGGCCCTGGGAACTGTAGCCTTGGCGGTGACTGTATTTCCCTTCACGGTTTGAGCGGTTGCCTTCAATCGTGTCTTGACTGCTGGGAAACCCCGGAGGTTCCCTTCGCTAACGGATTTGACCGGTTTGCGGCGACTCCAAGCCTGGTCGGGGTCCGTAGGCCCTGCCGAATGGTGCTGGCCTCTCTTCGCTCTCCGATCCGGTACCGGCGGGCCACCGCCCGTCCCCGGTCCTTACGGTTCACGTCAATCAGCCTCTCCTGCAGACAGTCACCACCGTCTGCCAACTTTGCTGTATGTGCCCGGGCCACGCACCCGGACACAGTCAGTCTGCTCCACTACCACTTCACTCCTCTCTCTTCCACTTCCCTAACTGAACTGTCACTTTTCCCGCCTCCAGGCCTGTGAACTCCTCGGTGGGTGGAGCCAACCGCCTGGCTCCACCCCACCTGGTGTGGACATCAGCCCCTGGAGGGAGGCAACAAGGATTTTTGTCTGACTTTGGTGTGCCTAGCCGGGGTGTGGGGTGTGTTGTTGCAGTACCTGTGACGTCCTGGCTTGTCCAGGGCGCCACATTCCTCCTTAGTAAAATGCAGACCGTCCGCTGGCTGCCCGTCCATCACCGGTTTTATTTTTTTTTGTTAACTGCAAAAGAGTAAAAACATCATTTAAAACACAAGCATTTTTAGTCAAACTTCCCACAACGGGAGGCACATTCTTAAACGTTTCTAACGGCATATATTTATTAAATGGTACGGCTTCCGCTCTTCTCCCACCCAAACAACCTGGCCCTGATGCTGCCCCTAAGAAGCGGGCAGCACCCCTTGACCCCAGTCCAGAACCAAGCTGCCCGAGCGGGTACGGTCTCTTTCAGGGGTCCCATGTCCATGGGAACCCCTGACCCCCGGAGGATCACCACCGGTTCAGGTGGTGGCCGGGCCCCAGCCTACTCTGCTGCGGGCCCTTCCTCCAATCTGCCTCTCCGGAGGCGGCAACGGTTTAAGCCAAATATTTACATCCCACAAGTTTGTGGTTGCCCTGCAAGTTCTCGGGCTTGTCTGTAAGCAGTTCCTTACGCAGCGGTTGCAGAAAGTCCCTACGGGGACAACATGCCGGCAACGGCCAGTTTAATCACGGTCCCAATCAGATTACAGTTCGGTTGATTCAATCTTATCATTTAACTTATTCAAACGGTGCCGGTGGTCCCAAAGGGGACAACTTGCGGCGGGGGACCGCTGCCATTACTGCTCACCTTCGTCCTCCTCACCCGACCCTGGGTGGAAGAACACAGGTACCAGCCCCTCCAGCGCATAGTAGGCGCGACGAGGAAGGGCCGCCCGGTATCCATTATTTCCGCTCCGGGGGATGTAAGTGGCCTCCGTGCCATACAGGGCGACGACTCCCTCGTCCTCCTCCGAAACAGGCTCTGTGTCAGGTCCGGAGTCACCATCATCTGTCCCTGTGCCAGGCGGGTTGCCGCCAGCTGCCGCAGTCTCCGGGCTCACCAATCTTTCGGCTACTGTTACGAGGGGGTGTACGTTAGATGGACCAGCAGCAGCGGGGTGCACGGGCAGGGAAGACGGAGGCGGCATGGGGGCCAGAGGTAGACCGGGTCCCTCAGCCGCAACGGCCGGTCCCTCGGGGACACAAGGGCGTGGGTCACTCACCAGCTCCTCCATCATGGCCTCCATTCCGTATACCCGGGCGACCGCAGCTACCTCCTCCACCTCCGCGGTCCACTGCTCCATCAGCAGACATATCTGACTCCGGTAGCGCCGGCAGATCCCCGCCATTCGGGCCCTGAGCCACGCCGCTGTTCCGGGCACCGGCTCCGTAACCTCTGCGTAGCTGGACGGGGCGGACATGGTGGTAGCGGTACTTTCCAGGAACCAGCAGATCGCAGAGTCCTGGCGTCCCTGCTTCTATAGCCGCGGTTCATATGCGGCCGGCCGCCATTCTGTGCCCCCTTACCCCTTAGTCTTTTTCTGGCTCCTCCTCTACAGGGGCGGGGTTTCGGCTTTCGCGCCTCCACTGCTCGAGGAGACGCTCGAGCGGGGATTTTTCGCACCCAAAATGGCGGCTTCTCAAAATTTTCGGCCAGACACCTCAGGCGGTCACAAGGCGCACCTCTACCAGACGGCAGAGCGGTAAGATCCTGTTCGTGACGCCAAGTTGTCGCGGGCGGGGAAGGGACGCTGCGCTCACCACGCTCGGGTCCGGCTGCTTCGCTTGCTGCTCGGTCGGTGGCTCGAGTGGTGGGCCGGACCCGGGGACTCGAGCAGCGCTCCTCGCCCGTGAGTGAAAAGGGGGGATTGGTTTTGGGGATGTATTGTCCGTGATGCCACCCACGGTTGTGGTGAGGTTGTGACACCACCGCTGCTCTGGACGGGGATCCCGGGAGCGATGACAGGGAGCAGCTTAGATGTTGTTCTTCCCCTCCGTGAGTAGCAGGGTTGGTTGTCCCGGGGCCCGGTGAGGGAGGAATGGCAGGTGGGTTACGGGACCTGGTGAGGTGCAGGGTCGCGGGGGCAGCGCAGTGCCGCACGGCACAGTGGTACTCACTCAGCCAATAATGAATGCAAAGTCTCCGGTAAAACAAACGGCTGGATGGACGGGTCCCACAGACGGCTGCGGTGGTTCTTCTCCCGGTAGGTTGGCGGTGACTGCCTTTCCCCGCACCTGTGTTATGTTCTCGGTTCTGGTGGCTTCCCACCGGTAACCCTCTCCCCAGCTTGGATGGATGCTGAGGGAGCCCCTTTTGCCCGCAGGCTCTGGCCCTGGGAACTGTAGCCTTGGCGGTGACTGTATTTCCCTTCACGGTTTGAGCGGTTGCCTTCAATTGGGTCTTGACTGCTGGGAAACCCCGGAGGTTCCCTTCGCTAACGGATTTGACCGGTTTTGAGGCGACTCCAAGCCTGGTCGGGGTCCGTAGGCCCTGCCGAATGGTGCTGGCTTCTCTTTGCTCTCCGATCCGGTACCGGTGGGCCACCGCCCGTCCCCGGTCCTTACGGTTCACGTCAATCAGCCTCTCCTGCAGACGGTCACCACCGTCTGCCAACCTTGCTGTATGTGCCCGGGTCACGCACCCGGACACGGTCAGTCTGCTCCACTACCACTTCACTCCTCTCTCTTCCACTTCCCTAACTGAACTGTCACTTTTCCTGCCTCCAGGCCTGTGAACTCCTCGGTGGGTGGAGCCAACTGCCTAGCTCCACCCCACCTGGTGTGGACATCAGCCCCTGGAGGGAGGCAACAAGGATTTTTGTCTGACTTTGGTGTGCCTAGCCGGGGTGTGGGGTGCGTTGTTGCAGTACCTGTGACGTCCTGGCTTGTCCAGGGCGCCACATGTACAGGGTCAGAGACAAGTTGCTATGGCACTCGGACAAGCGCACAAGACCACCAGACAGCGACAGAGGGGAAGAGAGATAGCCAGAAGGGACGCATACGCACATCCATTAGGTTGGTTCTTAAGAAGTACATCATATATATTAAATACAACAAAGGCAAGTATTAGCCCTAAATAGGGGCAAGTCCATAAATAATATGATGTATCCACAATAAGCAGGCAAAGAGCTGGATCCATATGATATCCATAATATCCATTGGATCAAAATCACCATTAATTAGTATATGGAGACAGGTCCCAGACAGGAATGCTTACAGCAAGGCACTATTGTAAAAAACATATGACAATTGTAGAATATAATATATCATATTAAATAGAAAGATACAGTATGAGACAATTGTGGAGGGCACATGCACACAAGAATTCTACAAGCATGGAGAAAAGTTCAGAGTTTCATTTAATCCCTGAGGTGTCTCTCTCTGTGCCAGGATTTTCCTAAGGTTGGCACCCCTGATCCTTCCCTGTACTAAGTCTATGGTGGGCTTTGCACACTACGATATCGCAGGTGCGATGTCGGTGAGGTCAAATCGAAAGTGACACACATCCGGCGTCGCTGTCGACATCGTAGTGTGTAAAGCCTTTTACATACGATTAACCCTAGAACGCGCAAGCATAACAATCTACCATAGAAAACAAATGACCTAGCAGGCCTGCGAGGCCCCAGGTATGCGTTCTAGGGTTAACGAGCGCAAAAGCGTCGTTATCGTATGATCGGTGTAGGGTCCAACATTTGCATAATACCGCTGCTGAGATGGTACGATGTTGTTCCTCATTCCAGCAGGCAGCACACATCGCTGTGTGTGAAGCCGCTGGAGCGAGGAACATATCCTACCTGCGTCCCGGCCGGCTATGCGGAAGGAGGTGGGCGGGATGTTTACGTCCCGCTCATCTCCTCCCCTCCGCTTCTATTGGCTGCCTGCCGTGTGACGTCGCTATGACGCCGCACGACCCGCCCCCTTAGGAAGTAGGCGGGTCGCTTGCCACAGCGACGTCGCAGGGCAGGTGAGTGCATGTAAAGCTGGCGTAGCGATAATGTTCGCTACACCAGCAATCACAAGATATCGTACCTGCGAAGGGGGCGGGGACTATCGCTGCAGCGTCGGTAACACATTGTTACCGATGTCGCAACGTGCAAAGCCCGCCTAAGTCTCAAATCCTCAGGGACCTAGGATCACAATTATGGAAATCTGTGAAGTGACAAGGCAAACTTTTCAAAAAAGCCACATCGGTCGCAGTCCTGGCCGCACCAATGTCCCACAAATGTTCTTGGACTAACCCGTAGTTCTCTGGAGGTCAGGCCAATATAGATTTTGGAGCAACCACACGTGGCATAATATACCATGTGGGTGCTTTTACATGTGATGTAGTGATTTATTTTATAGCAACGAAAACCATCTGCTGTCTCAAAAGTGAAGCAGCGCAGGACATTGGCGCAGGCAGCACAGCGGCCACATGAATAACAACCCACGATAGGACCTCTGGTGTTAAAGGGGTTTGTTATCTTAGATACGTAATGACTTTGGATAAGGACATCACTGAGGTTCTTACACCGCCTAGAGGTCAAAAGTGGTCTTTCAGATAAAAATTGAGTGAAGGAGGGCTCCATGTTTAAGATGGACAAATGTTTTAAAAGAATGGCCTTTATAGCTAACCACTCATAGTTATAAGTTGAGAGGAATCTCCATTTTTGTTCAGATCCATCTTTCTTAGTTGGTTGATGTAACTGAGCCCGGGAAGTGTATTTTGCTCACTTGTACCCACCCTTTACACACCTGTTGCTGTAACGTCTCTGTAAAAAGCAGGTGTTAAGGTCACTGACCTCAAAACATTCTTCGGTAGAGCATATCCGCCGCATCCTCAAGAATTGGCCAACCGGGATAGCTCTAATGGTGGAGCATTTGTGCGAGGAGGATGCGTGTAATAAAAAATGAACCAACTTTTTTGCGATAAACGTCGGTCTTTATAGCACTACCTTGACCATGGTCCAACTGTATGCTCAAAAAAATCAATTTTGCAAGAATCACACCTGTGTATTAATTTGATGTGATACTCATTGTTATTGAGTGTATGAAAAAAAACCGAGTTGCTCGCTGTGCCCTGCCAGAAAATAAAAATATCGTGGATGTATCTTATCCAGCACTGGATATGAGAGCCGGCCGGTGACTGTTCCCCCCAGACAAAGCCCACTCCCAGTACTCCTGGAAGAGGTTTGCATAAGACTGGGCATAGGCCGTCCCCATTGCAGTGCCACGACGGTGAAGATAAAAGGAATTCTTAAACACAAAAAAATAGTGTGACAGGGCAAAGTCGACCAGTTCAATAATCAAATCACATAGGTGTCTATCCCGGTTGGCTGCCCTGAGGAAGAAGTGAACTGCCTGTAGACCATGCTGGTGGTCCATGCAAGTATACAGGGATTCTACATCTGCTGTAACCAGCAACACGTTATCATCCACAAAGATCCCATCAACCCTATTCAGGACATCCATTGTGTCTTTGACATATGAAGGTAATGTCTCAACAAGTTGGTTAAGGTAGTAGTCTATGAACCTACATATGGCATAGACCCTCTATCCCTGACACAATGGGATGTCCTGTAGGTTAAAGGGGGTCTCTGTGGATTTTAGGGATTATGTAAAAGGTGGGTATTTTGGGATAGGTGGTGGTAAGGCCCTCGAAAACTTTTTTAGTAATATGGCCATCATCAAATGCCCTAAACAAGATGGCATGCAATTGTCTAGAAAAGAGAGGTAGGGGGTTGGAGTGTAGTTTAGGATCAGGATTCCTCAGCTGCCTCAAGACTTCCCGCTCGTATTGGTCCTTAGGCCAGATTACTATGTGTGACCCCCCCTTGTCTGCATCTTTAAATACCTCATCATCCATGGCCCTAAGCTCTCTCAGGGCATCTCTCTGGGTCTTTGTGAGATTATCAAATTTCCATTTTGTTTGGACTTTGAGATCCTCGGTGACAAGTTTCACAAAAATTGATGGGGACAAGTATGGGCACGTTACTACAGGATAGGTACAAGGATGAGTACATTACTACAGCATGGGGAACAGGATGGGGAATATTACTAAAATATCTTGGCCAAAATCACTAAATGGTGCTAGTTGTAAAACTATATTACTTACAAGAAAGATAAAATGTAAACAAAAAAAATAAAGTATGTAAAGAAATGTTGTTTTTTTATATGTAAACTAAAAAAGTGTATGTTGTTATAATAAACGAGCAAAAAATATTCACAGTGATCCAAAGGTGTGGAGAGAAAAAAATATGGCACCAAAAAAATGCCACTTTGTCCTGCAAAGAATGCGGCCCCTCAAATTCTTCTTCTTCTATGTGTGGCTCATATGCCCAGCCGAGTTTGAGACCCCTGGCCTACACAATGAGCTCCTGGGAGGCAGCATTCAGCGTTTCTGTGTTGCAGCCAGAACAGTTTGCATCTGCACTTTTTTCCACTTAGTTTGGATGTGCTGAATAATCGTGCCGTTTGCACTGTACATTTCGGGGTGCACTCCCCTTCTTTCCCTCCAACCTGTGAGAGGACTGTTTAAATTAGTACACAGCACAGCTTGATCCTGCTTCTCGGCTCATTGTACAGGCCGAGGCCCAGAAGAGGGTAAGTCTGGGTTTAGTGTAGAACAGAGGTCTCAAACATGCGGCCCCCGAGAGCAGCATGTGGCCTGAGGCTGCTTGTTGCGGCCCGCAGACCCACTAACGATCATGGCCTTATGCTGGAGGTCGGCGCCAGCTGAGCACAGTTGAATCATTTTCAGTGCCGCGCATAGGAGCTTTCTGCCCGCCAATCAGATGCAAGGAGGTGACGCCGCTGCATGACGTCATCTCCTTGCATCTGATTGGCGGAGAACAGCCATTGGTATAGTGCAGAAAGCTCTGCTGTGCAGCACTGTCAATTATTCAACCCTAGAAAAGCCTTGCCGGCGCCGATCCCCGTCATAGGGCCGCGATCTTCACAGGGTCTGCGGGCCGCAACAAGCACGTAAGATACGTGCCCATGATCAGGACCCATTTCATCCTGGACACAGCGGCCTGGCCCCGCCCCCCGCACGGATTGGCCGCTCGACCAGACCCCCCCGCACACATTGGCCGCTCGGTCAAGCCCCGCCCCCCTCAAGCATTGGACGCTCGGCTTGGCCCCACCCTCCGCACGCATTCTCCGAACCCGCACGGAGCCCCGACTCCCAGTTGACTGCTGCATCCCCGGGAGCCCACACCAGTAACCCAGCCGAGACATACCCTTGCGTTGCTGGGATCGTGCCGGAGCCGGCGTATGCTGGTAACCATGGTACACATCGGGTAACCATGGAAACCACTTTGCTTAATTACCCGATTGTGTACCATGGTTACCAGCGTATGCCGGCTCCCTGCCCATTCAGATCGTTAGTCTCCAGCTGTCAAACACGTTAATGCATGCTGCACAGCAGGAGACCAACAAACAAAAAATGAACCAGCACTGTCGCTTTGAATGGTTACCTGATGTGTACCATGGTTACTAGCTTACCCCGGCTCCTGGCACACGTGTGCTGGAGTCGGCGTACGCTGGTAACCATGGTACACATTGGGTAACTATGGAAACCGTGTTGCATAGTTACCCGGGCCACGACCCCCGCACTGTGCCCGCTCGGCCACGCACCCCCCACACTATGCCCGCTCAGCCACTCCCCCCACACTCTGCCCGCTCAGCCACGCCCCCCACTATGCCCGCTCGGTCACGCCCCCCCACTATGCCCGCTCGGCCACGCCCCCCACACTATGCCCGCTCGGCCACGCGCCCCCCCCCACTATGCCCACTCGGCCACGCCACCCACACTATGCCCACTCAGCCACGCCCCACTATGCCCGCTCGGCCACGTCCCTGCCACACTATGCCCGCTCAGCCACGCCCCCCTAAACCATGCCTGCTTGGCCACGCCCCCCACACTATGCCCACTCAGCCACGCCCACCGCACACATTGGGCACCTATTAGGCACCTCCCCCCAGGACCGCTCCACCTATTAGACATCTCCCCCCAAGGACTACTCCACCTATTAGACACCTCCCCCACAGGACTACTTCACCTACTAGACACCTCCCCCAGGACACTTCCTCCTATTAGACTCCTCTCCCCCCAGGACTACTTCTCCTATTATCCTCCTCTCTCCCCAGGACTACTCTTCCTATTATACTCCTCTCCCCCCAGGACTACTCCTCCTATTATCCTCCTCTCTCCCCAGGACTACCCCTCCTATTATCCTCCTCTCCCCCCAAGACTACTCCTCCTATTATACTCCTCTCTCCCCAGCACTACTCCTCCTATTATCCTCCTCTCCCCCCAGGACTACTCCTCATATTATATTCCTCACCTCCAGAACTACTCCTCCTATTATACTCCTCTCCACCCAGGACTACTCCTCCTATTATACTCCTCTCCACCCAGGACTACTCCTCCTATTATACTCCTCTCTCCCCAGGACTATTCCTCTAACACACACACACTGCACAAAACACACTTCCCACCAAAACACACACACCCACACAAACCGCGCAACACACACAGCACCACACACACACAACTCTGCAGACACACAGCGCTCCACAAACAACGCAACACTCACAAACAACACTGCTCTCACACCCCCCACACCCAGACAACACCCAGGACATTTACAGCGCCCTACACAAACACTTTGCAACTACACACAACAACATCTCTCTCTCCCTCTCTCTCTCTCTCTCTCTCTCTCTCTCTATATATATATATATATATATATACTAGAAGGTGGCCCGATTCTACGCATCGGGTATTCTAGAATTTACGTATTGTGTAGTTAATGTATGATTTTTGTTATATATATATATATATAGATGTTGTTGTGTGTAGTTACCAAGTGTTTGTGTAGGGGCTGTACATGTTCTGGGTGTTGTCTGGGTGTAGCGGGGGGTGAGAGCGGTGTTGTTTGTGTCTTGCGTTGTGTGTCGTTATTTGTGGAGCGCTGTGTGTCTGTATCGTTGTGTATGTGTGTGTGTGTTTTGGGGGGAGGTATGTTTTGTGCAATGTGTGTGTTGTGCGGTATGTGCGTATATTTGTGTGTGCCGCGGTGTTTGTGTGTTGAGTGTTGTGTGTCTGCGGCGTTGTCTGTGTGTGTGGGTGTCTGTGTAGGGTGGTGTTTGTGGTTCCCAGTGTGTGTGTGGTGTGTTGTGCAGTGCGTGTGTGGCAGTGTGTGTGTGTGTTTTGGGGGGAGGTGTGCACCCCCCATCGTGGTCCACCCCCCATCGTGCTCCATCTCCCATGCTGTGCACCCCCCATCATGCTCCATCCCCCATGCTGCGCACCCCCCATCGTGCTCCATCCCCACTCCCCATTGTGCTCCATCCTCCATGCTGCGCATTCCCCATCGTGCTCCATCCCCCATGCTGCGCATTCCCAATCGTGCTCCATCCCCCATGCTGCGCATTCCTCATCGTGCTCCATCCCCCATGCTGCGCACTCCCAAATGTGCTCCATCCCCCATGCTGCGCACTCCCCATCGTGCTCCATCCCCCATGCTGCGCACTCCCCATCGTGCTCCATCCCCCATGCTGCACACTCCCCATCGTGCTCCATCCCCCATGCTGCGCACCCCCCATCATGCTCCATCTCCCATGCTGCGCACTCCCCATCGTGCTCCATCCCCCATGCTACGCATTCCCCATCATGCTCCATCCCCCATGCTGCGCACTCCCAAACGTGCTCCATCCTCCATGCTGCGCACTCCCCATCGTACTCCATCCCCCATGCTACGCATTCTCCATCATGCTCCATCCCCCATGCTGCGCACTCCCCATCGTGCTCCATCCCCCATGCTGCGCACTCCCCATCGTGCTCCATCTCCATGCTGCACACTCCCCATCGTGCTCCATCCCCCATGCTGCACACTCCCCATCGTGCTCCATCCCCCATGCTGCGCACCCCCCATCGTGCTCCATCCCCCATGCTGCGCACACCCCATCGTGCTCCATCCCCCATGCTGCGCACTCCCCATCGTGCTCCATCCCCCATGCTGCGCACCCCCATCGTGCTCCATCCCCCATGCTGCGCACCCCCCATCGTGCTCCATCCCCCATGCTGCGCACTCCCCATCGTGCTCCATCCCCCATGCTGCACACTCCCCATCGTGCTCCATCCCCCATGCTGCGCACTCCCCATCGTGCTACATCCCCCATGCTGTGCACCCCCCATCGTGCTCCACAGTCACACATCAGACAGTAAACACGCACACATATGATCGCATACACTCACACACACACCCCACTTCTCCCTGTGCCCACCGGTGGGCGGTCCCAGCAGCTGTGCTGCACGCCGTGCTCCTCTGCCGACACTCACAGATCCGATCGCATACACTCACACACACACACACACACTCACACACATCCGATCGCATACACTCACACACATCCGATCACATACACTCACACACACTCACACACATCCGATCGCATACACACACACACTGACGATATCGCACATACGCGCTGACACACTCACAACATCCGGAGATACCACATGCTTCCGGCCATGTGATCCTCCAGCAGGTCCTGGAAGCTCACAGCACAGTATCGCCGCCGAGAAGCAAGCGATATCACGGGATGTTGTGAGTGTGTGGATGCGATGTGAGGTGTGTGTGAGAGTGAGTGTGATCTGATGTGTGTGTGTGTGTGTCTGTTCTTATGTGTGTGTGAGGTGTGTGTGTTCCGCCGCTGCAGGACGTGGATGCGATCTGATGTGTGTGTGAGGTGTGTGTGTTCTGCCGCTGCAGGACGTGGATGCGATCTGATGTGAGTGTGAGTGTGAGTCTGAGTGTGAGTCTGAGTGTGAGTCTGAGTGTGAGTCTGAGTGTGAGTGCGAGTGTGCATGTGAGTGTGAGTGTGCATGTGAGTGTGAGTGTGCATGTGAGTGTGAGTCTGAGTGTGAGTCTGAGTGTGCATGTGAGTGTGAGTGTGCATGTGAGTGTGAGTGTGCATGTGAGTGTGAGTGTGAGTGTGCATGTGAGTGTGAGTGTGCATGTGAGTGTGAGTCTGAGTGTGAGTGTGCATGTGAGTGTGAGTGTGCATGTGAGTGTGAGTGTGCATGTGAGTGTGAGTCTGAGTGTGAGTGTGCATGTGAGTGTGAGTCTGAGTGTGAGTGTGCATGTGAGTGTGAGTCTGAGTGTGCATGTGAGTGTGAGTCTGAGTGTGAGTGTGCATGTGAGTGTGAGTCTGAGTGTGAGTGTGCATGTGAGTGTGAGTCTGAGTGTGAGTGTGAGTGTGCGTGTGAGTGTGAGTCTGAGTGTGAGTGTGCGTGTGAGTGTGCATGTGAGTGTGAGTTTGCATGTGAGTGTGAGTGTGCATGTGAGTGTGAGTCTGAGTGTGAGTGTGCATGTGAGTGTGAGTCTGAGTGTGAGTGTGCATGTGAGTGTGAGTCTGAGTGTGAGTGTGCATGTGAGTGTGAGTCTGAGTGTGCATGTGAGTGTGAGTCTGAGTGTGAGTGTGCATGTGAGTGTGAGTCTGAGTGTGAGTGTGCATGTGAGTGTGAGTCTGAGTGTGAGTGTGCATGTGAGTGTGAGTGTGAGTCTGAGTGTGAGTGTGCATGTGAGTGTGAGTCTGAGTGTGCATGTGAGTGTGAGTCTGAGTGTGAGTGTGAGTGTGCATGTGAGTGTGAGTCTGAGTGTGAGTGTGCATGTGAGTGTGAGTGTGCATGTGAGTGTGAGTCTGAGTGTGCATGTGAGTGTGAGTCTGAGGGTGAGTCTGAGTGTGAGTGTGCATGTGAGTGTGAGTCTGAGTGTGAGTGTGCATGTGAGTGTGAGTCTGAGTGTGAGTGTGCATGTGAGTGTGAGTCTGAGTGTGAGTGTGCATGTGAGTGTGAGTCTGAGTGTGAGTCTGAGTGTGAGTGTGCATGTGAGTGTGAGTCTGAGTGTGAGTGTGCATGTGAGTGTGAGTCTGAGTGTGAGTGTGCATGTGAGTGTGAGTCTGAGTGTGAGTCTGAGTGTGAGTGTGCATGTGAGTGTGAGTCTGAGTGTGAGTGTGCATGTGAGTGTGAGTCTGAGTGTGAGTGTGCATGTGAGTGTGAGTCTGAGTGTGAGTGTGCATGTGAGTGTGAGTCTGAGTGTGAGTGTGCATCTGAGTGTGAGTCTGAGTGTGAGTGTGCATGTGAGTGTGAGTCTGAGTGTGAGTGTGCATGTGAGTGTGAGTCTGAGTGTGAGTGTGCATGTGAGTGTGAGTGTGAGTCTGAGTGTGAGTATGCATGTGAGTGTGAGTCTGAGTGTGAGTGTGCATGTGAGTGTGAGTCTGAGTGTGAGTGTGAGTGTGCATGTGAGTGTGAGTCTGAGTGTGAGTGTGCATGTGAGTGTGAGTGTGCATGTGAGTGTGAGTCTGAGTGTGCATGTGAGTGTGAGTCTGAGGGTGAGTCTGAGTGTGAGTGTGCATGTGAGTGTGAGTCTGAGTGTGAGTGTGCATGTGAGTGTGAGTCTGAGTGTGAGTGTGCATGTGAGTGTGAGTCTGAGTGTGAGTGTGCATGTGAGTGTGAGTCTGAGTGTGAGTCTGAGTGTGAGTGTGAGTCTGAGTGTGAGTCTGAGTGTGAGTGTGCATGTGAGTGTGAGTCTGAGTGTGAGTGTGCATGTGAGTGTGAGTCTGAGTGTGAGTGTGCATGTGAGTGTGAGTCTGAGTGTGAGTGTGCATGTGAGTGTGAGTCTGAGTGTGAGTGTGCATGTGAGTGTGAGTCTGAGTGTGAGTGTGCATGTGAGTGTGAGTCTGAGTGTGAGTCTGAGTGTGAGTGTGCATGTGAGTGTGAGTCTGAGTGTGAGTGTGCATGTGAGTGTGAGTCTGAGTGTGAGTCTGAGTGTGAGTGTGCATGTGAGTGTGAGTCTGAGTGTGAGTGTGCATGTGAGTGTGAGTGTGAGTCTGAGTGTGAGTGTGCATGTGAGTGTGAGTCTGAGTGTGAGTGTGCATGTGAGTGTGAGTCTGAGTGTGAGTGTGAGTGTGCATGTGAGTGTGAGTGTGAGTGTGCATGTGAGTGTGAGTGTGCATGTGAGTGTGAGTCTGAGTGTGCATGTGAGTGTGAGTCTGAGGGTGAGTCTGAGTGTGAGTGTGCATGTGAGTGTGAGTCTGAGTGTGAGTGTGCATGTGAGTGTGAGTCTGAGTGTGAGTGTGCATGTGAGTGTGAGTCTGAGTGTGAGTGTGCATGTGAGTGTGAGTCTGAGTGTGAGTGTGCATGTGAGTGTGAGTCTGAGTGTGAGTGTGCATGTGAGTGTGAGTGTGAGTCTGAGTGTGCATGTGAGTGTGAGTCTGAGGGTGAGTCTGAGTGTGAGTGTGCATGTGAGTGTGAGTCTGAGTGTGAGTGTGCATGTGAGTGAGTGTGAGTCTGAGTGTGAGTCTGAGTCTGAGTGTGAGTGAGTGTGAGTGAGTGTGCGTGTGAGTCTGAGTGTGAGTGTGTGTGAGTCTGAGTCTGCGTGTGAGTCTGAGTGTGAGTGTGCATGTGAGTGTGAGTCTGAGTCTGAGTGAGTGTGAGTGAGTGTGCGTGTGAGTCTGAGTGTGAGTCTGAGTGTGAGTCTGAGTGTGAGTGTGCATGTGAGTGTGAGTCTGAGTCTGAGTGTGAGTGTGTGTGAGTCTGAGTGTGAGTCTGAGTCTGCGTGTGAGTCTGAGTGTGAGTCTGAGTCTGGGTGTGAGTGTGAGTGAGTGTGAGTGAGTGTGCGTGTGAGTCTGAGTGTGAGTGTGAGTGTGTGTGAGTCTGAGTGTGAGTCTGAGTCTGAGTCTGCGTGTGAGTCTGAGTGTGAGTGTGCATGTGAGTCTGAGTGTGAGTCTGAGTGTGAGTCTGAGTGTGAGTCTGAGTGTGCGTGTGAGTCTGAGTGTGAGTCTGAGTGTGAGTCTGAGTGTGCGTGTCAGTCTGAGTGTGAGTCTGAGTGTGAGTGTGCATGTGAGTGTGAGTCTGAGTGTGAGTGTGAGTGTGAGTCTGAGTGTGTGTGAGTGTGAGTCTGAGTGTGCGTGTGAGTCTGTGAGTGTGCGTGTGAGTCTGTGTGAGTGTGCGTGTGAGTGTGCATGTGAGTGTGAGTCTGAGTGTGAGTGTGCATGTGAGTGTGAGTCTGAGTGTGAGTGTGCATGTGAGTGTGAGTCTGAGTGTGAGTGTGCATGTGAGTGTGAGTCTGAGTGTGAGTGTGCATGTGAGTGTGAGTCTGAGTGTGAGTCTGAGTGTGAGTGTGCATGTGAGTGTGAGTCTGAGTGTGAGTGTGCATGTGAGTGTGAGTCTGAGTGTGTGTGCATGTGAGTGTGAGTCTGAGTGTGAGTGTGCATGTGAGTGTGAGTCTGAGTGTGAGTGTGCATGTGAGTGTGAGTGTGAGTCTGAGTGTGCATGTGAGTGTGAGTATGAGGGTGAGTCTGAGTGTGAGTGTGCATGTGAGTGTGAGTCTGAGTGTGAGTGTGCATGTGAGTGAGTGTGAGTGTGAGTCTGAGTGTGAGTGTGCATGTGAGTGTGAGTCTGAGTGTGAGTCTGAGTGTGAGTGTGAGTGAGTGTGAGTGAGTGTGCGTGTGAGTCTGAGTGTGAGTCTGAGTGTGAGTCTGAGTGTGAGTGTGCATGTGAGTGTGAGTGTGAGTCTGAGTGTGAGTGTGAGTGTGTGTGAGTCTGAGTGTGAGTCTGAGTCTGAGTCTGCGTGTGAGTCTGAGTGTGAGTCTGAGTCTGAGTGTGAGTGAGTGTGAGTGAGTGTGCGTGTGAGTCTGAGTGTCAGTGTGAGTGTGTGTGAGTCTGAGTGTGAGTCTGAGTCTGAGTCTGCGTGTGAGTCTGAGTGTGAGTGTGCATGTGAGTCTGAGTGTGAGTCTGAGTGTGAGTCTGAGTGTGAGTCTGAGTGTGAGTCTGAGTGTGCGTGTGAGTCTGAGTGTGAGTCTGAGTGTGAGTGTGAGTCTGAGTGTGCGTGTCAGTCTGAGTGTGAGTCTGAGTGTGAGTGTGCATGTGAGTGTGAGTCTGAGTGTGAGTGTGAGTGTGTGTGAGTCTGAGTGTGAGTCTGAGTGTGAGTCTGAGTGTGAGTGTGAGTCTGAGTCTGAGTGTGTGTGAGTGTGAGTCTGAGTGTGCGTGTGAGTCTGTGAGTGTGCGTGTGAGTCTGTGTGAGTGTGCGTGTGAGTGTGCATGTGAGTGTGCATGTGAGTGTGCGTGTGAGTGTGAGTGTGCGTGTGAGTCTGATTGTGAGTGTGCATGTGAGTCTGAGTGTGAGTCTGAGTGTGAGTGTGCATGTGAGTCTGAGTGTGAGTGTGCGTGTGAGTCAGAGTGAGTGGAGGCCAATCCGTGCGGGGGGGGCGGACCCGAGGCGAGCGGCCAATCCGTGCGGGGGGGAGGAGCCGAGGCGAGCGGCCAATCCGTGGGGGGGCGGGGCCATTGCGAGCCCAGCGGCCAATCAGCTTTGTGTCACCGTAAGGACACAATTTTGGAGCATGACAGACAGACAGACAGACAGATAGACAGACAGACAGACAGAATAAGGCAATTATATATATAGATGAGTCTGAGTGTGAGTCTGAGTGTGAGTGTGCATGTGAGTCTGAGTGTGAGTGTGCGTGTGAGTCAGAGTGAGTGGAGGCCAATCCGTGCGGGGGGGGCGGACCCGAGGCGAGCGGCCAATCCGTGCGGGGGGGAGGAGCCGAGGCGAGCGGCCAATCCGTGGGGGGGCGGGGCCATTGCGAGCCCAGCGGCCAATCAGCTTTGTGTCACCGTAAGGACACAATTTTGGAGCATGACAGACAGACAGACAGACAGATAGACAGACAGACAGACAGAATAAGGCAATTATATATATAGATATATATATATATATATATATATATATAACTAAACAAAAAAGTGCAGGTTTGTTATAATGAACAAGCAAAAAATGTTCAAAAAAGTGATCCAAACGTGTATAGAAACAACTATGGAATTATTAAAAATGACACTTTGTCCTGCAAGGAGCGTGGCCCCTCTCAATTTTTTTTTCTATGTGTGCCCCATACACCTAGCTGGGTTTGACACCTCTGGTGTAGAAGGTCACCCTCTCATTGGAAGAGCTCAAATGGATATAGAAAGGCAGCAGTAATGAAATAAATACTTAACATTACGTATATCTCAGCATTTGTAGAGCTCGGTTATTACAACATTGAAGGGGTTGTCCATCAATTACACAATCCCTTTTAAAATACTATATTCCCCTGTAAAATATACGCATTGTATACTCATCCTCCGTCCCGGCACCATATCTCCAGGGGCTCGCAGGACATTATCAATCAGCGGCCACCATTGATCTGCTGTGCTCTTACTTGAAGGGGTGCGACTATTAGCAGTCGCTGATATTATTTTATAATGAAGAATACAGTACCCTCTCCTAGGATGCAGTGCCTACCCCCCCTGGTTCCCATGAGTATCAATGCTGAAAACACCAACACCTTTAAATCCCAGCTTTCCTACGTCCCACTGGGTAGGTTGCCCCGGGAGGGGGACCTAGGGGATGGCCCTGAAAGGGGTGGAGCGATCCCAGTCAAGCCCAGTGTGGGGGGGGGGGGGCGGTGAGTGTCTGACGTACAAGATAAGCAAGTGCTCGAACAGTGTAGACAGACCCAGGAAATGTGAAGGGTCAGGTGTGCCTCTAGCTGGATCGGGTACCCAGTGACCTGGGGCACAGAGAGGGAGGTTCCAGGGAAGGCACAGGACGCATGTCTCTGGAACCAGGGTACAGACAGGGCACAGGGCCCTAGAGTAGGTGACAGCTGCAAACAACCTGCTAAAAAGCTGCAGAGCAGGAAACCTTCAAGGACCTGGCTAACACACAAAACTCCGAGGTACCAGCAGCAACGACTGAGCCAGGGAAAGTAGCTCCACGCCATCCCGAGAGGGTTCACACTGCCGCCATTTGGACCAGAAACTGCCAAGGTCAGTTCAGGGACCCACAGACGCTTCAGGCCACGGGGTCCCAACCTTAAACCACAGTGCCACAAGAGCGAGAGAGCCCTGGATACTGCACCAGCATTGGGAAATAGGGGACCGAAAGCAGCCGTCTCCCGGATGTATTTGTGAGTAGAGGAAAGTTGGTTTACCAGTACTGTGCCATCCCTTTCTTCCAGCGCGATTCAGCCTCATCCAGCACCAAAAGGGACACTGGGGTTATCCCTACCCGCGAAGGGATTAACATACTAGCTGCCAATTCCACCAACCCCAATCCCAGTCCCTCACAAACAGCAGCGGCGGCATCCATTCCCTTTTCCCGCATCACCGCAGGTGGCGTCACATGAACATTAACTCTTATCTCCCCTGTAAATACTCCCCTTACAAAAGGGACCCAGGGCACGGAAGCGCACGGAAGTGGGCAACGGCCACCAAAGTGACATCCCTAACTGTGTATGCTGCCCGGGAGCGACTACCCCCTTCCCTGGGTGACAAATGCACAACATCTTTAAGAGAATTCAATGAGACTTACCTTTGCACTTGGCTCTGAAGAAAATATGGAGCAGGGCGTTTCTGTTGAAGAAAAACAATACAGAGTATTTAGGATTCAAGTTCAGAGCTCTTTAAAGCAATGATAAAGCCAACCTGTACATGGAACATGCCGCCCCATTCAGATGTGTATCCGGTATGAGTTCTATAACCGAGCTTTTCACAGATAGAAGCCGTAACCATTATATTTTATGGGGTGTTCATGTCTGCCCAAAACATGGGGACAAATTCATATATGATCCTATTCAAATTGTCTCTCCAGTAAAGGAGACAAACTCTAGCACAGCGCCACCTATTGGAAGTAGCGATCCTAAAAGTCACAAGTGGATTTTTGACAATCCTTTGCAATATGACTCAGGATATATAAGCCAGATCAGAATCCCAATATATGATCCTAGTCAGGAATTAAACTTACCAAACAGAAGTCTTTGGATGTGTGAGGATAAAAATGGGACGGCACTCAGATGTCATGTTAATTTGTGTATTGCCCAATTGTCCTGTTTGTTTAACCCTTTAATGACAGAGCCAATTTTGAGCTTAATGATTAAGCCCCATTTATTCAAATGTTACCAGTGTCACTTTGTGGTAATAACTTTGGAACGCTCCTAAATATCCTGCTGATTCTGAGACTATTTTTTCATGACACATTATACTTTATGTTAGCTTAATTTTAGGTTGATATTTTTTTCTTTTATTTTCTGAAAATTTAGAAAAATAATTTTTTAAACTTTGACTGCTTTTCTCCCCAACCCCTTAAGGACCAGGCAATTTTTCTTTTTTTGCTCTTTTGTTTTGTTTCCTCCACACTTAAACTGAATTTTGGAAACGGAGGGTAGTTTTGCAAAGAGAATATTTTCAAAAATGTGTCATGCTAGGGATGGGTATGGGGAAATACCGAGCAAATGGCAAATAAGGAGGGCAGGAAAGGTGGGACCCATGTCTAGGAGAGAGGGTGACTCCTTATAAAACCTTGTGCTGGCCCCTGGCTCCCCTGACATCACTAGATAGGTATCCTGCTCGGCGAATAGGTGCGGAACCTAGACCCTCGCTGACCCTGAACTGGGCCCTAGGTAATGATCGGACAGGATGAGCACTAGTCAACCCCACTAAGTCCTAAATAAGACATAGGGAAAACAAAAAGGGCAGTTCAAATGAACAACTTATCTGCAAGATGACTTTGGGAGAGCGACAGCAATAAAAAGCAAAATGTTTCCAGGAGATTACAAGCAGACTGCTTACAATCTGGACCATATAGAAATAAACTTTATCACCAGTAACAATCCAAGGGGTAATGTGGGTACATAAAGAAACAGGGAGAGCATAATAATTAGCAGCTGAAAGGTAAAGATATCCGCAGGGTCCTAAAAGGGAAAAAGTTAACCCTAACAGAGAAAATACATAGAACTTCATTCACTCCACAGAAGAAGGAAAGGAATATCAAGGAGCAGTTTGTGCAGCCAAACGCAGCGACCTTCTACAGCCGAACACCACAGGGGTTGTTTGTCACTTGTGACAAAATATAAGGGATATGTTCACTCTTGTGATATACTGCATATTAGAAAATAGGTTAGATTAATGCATCTAACTAAGGACATGGATTATTGAAGCCATATTCTAATGAGACCAAGATAACCCTATTTGGTTTAGACGGCTTCAACCGTGTCTGGTAGCAACCATGTGACGAGGACAAAGACAAATGTATCTTGCCTAAAGTCAAGCAAGGGGCTGGGAGTCAAAGACATTTATTAATGCTTTAGGTCCTTCACTAACTAAACGAAAAAATGTGGAAGGAAAAAATGAAAATATTACTTTTTCCGCACAAAAATGTTACTTTAGCCCCAAATTTTGCATTTTCACAAGGGTAGCAGGAGAAATTCCACTGTACAATTTATTGTGCAATCTCTCCTCAGTACATTAATACCCCATGTGTGGTGGAAATCTACTGTTTGAGCACATGGCAGGGCTTGGAAGGGAAGGAGCGCCATTTGACTTTTTCACGTTTGGAGAACCACTGATGTGGCCAAATAGTGGACATCCCCCACAAGTGATCCCATTTTGGAAACTAGACTTTACAGAGTTTACCTAGATGTGTGGTGAGCACCTGGAAACCCCAGGTGCTTCACAGAATTGTATAACGTTGAGCTGTGAAAATGAAAAATGTACATTTTTAAAGCTCAAAAATGTTGCTTTAATCCCTTTCACTAGGGAAGAGGAGATAAAGCACCAATTTGTTGAACAAATTCTCCTAACTACAGTACTCCATATGTGGTCAAAAACTGCCTGTGAGGGACAGTGCAAAGCAGGGGCGTACATAGAAATCATGGGGCCCCATAGCAGAATTTCTAATTGCCACTCCCCCCCCAAAAAAACACTATTATTATTATTATTATTATTATTATTGTTATTATTAATTATAATAATATTTGGCTTGGTCACATAGGAACATATCTTACAACCTTTTAGCCCTTTCAAAGTAATTGCAGTCCTATTGAAGCCTCCTGGTTCCCTTTTCATTGCAGCCATAAAGTATGATGCCAACAAAATTGCCTCACAAACACTGTATGATCCCCACAGTGAATTCCTCCTCAAAGTACCCCCCTACAACTACCACGGCAATGAATGAATACCCCCAACACAGTGTGATCCCCACGCAGGTGTCCATGCATTATAATGGGCCTTCATACAGTATAATGGCCCCTTCTAACCCTCCTGACGAAGGCTTTCATGCTGAAACACGTGTAGGGACGGACGCCAGCACCAGCAGGAGGAGATGCCACTGGGTAATCTATTAATAGATTTGGTTTCCTACACCTTTAAACAGTACTTTATTTCTTTGTGATTTGTACTTTATTGTTTTGCCCTGCTCTAATTCCATCAGAGCTTTCTTATGCACACTTGTGCTGTATATCTAAATACTTCTAATTAATCTCTGGTGGTATGGAGTAGAGCTATACATATTGTGTACAGCCACATCTTTCATTGATTTTTTCCTCCTTCTGTTCCTTGCTGGTATTCTTCAGTCACTTGTTATTTACCTTTTTTTAAACCTTTTAATTAACTCTAATAAAATTTGTTATTTTAATTGGCTATTTGCTTTGTATTTTGGTTATTTCAATTGTTTTTGTGCAGGTAGCCTGGGCTATCTTCCCTTCTACTTTTCCATGGTTGAGATAAATTGATATACTTGTATATGTTCCCTTGTGTTTTGGCAATTTTGGTTATTTTTAAAGCCTCCAAATAGTATAATGACCCCCACACAGCCCTCCGCACAGTATGATGGACACAACACAAATTTTCACACTTGCTTGCATAAAGTGCAATGGCCCTCCATAAAAAAGAGAATTTTGTTTACTTACCGTAAATTCTTTTTCTTATAGTTCCGACATGGGAGACCCAAACCATGGGTGTATAGCTTCTGCCTCCGGAGGACACACAAAGTACTACACTCAAACGTGTAGCTCCTCCCTCCGGGCTATATACACCCCCTGGATGACAATCTACCCAGTTCAGTGCAAAAGCTGAAGGAGGACATCCACCCATAAGTAGAGATAGAGTAAAACTCGGAATAACCGTAACTCTGACTACTAACAACAGCCGGTGAAACACACGGAACAAAAAAACTGCCAACAGGCAACAGGGAGGGTGCTGGGTCTCCCATGTCGGAACTATAAGAAAAAGAATTTACGGTAAGTAAACAAAATTCTCTTTTTCTTTATCGTTCCTTATGGGAGACCCAAACCATGGGACGTTCCAAAGCAGTCCATGGGTGGGAATAAACCAAACTGAGAAGTAGGCAAAACCTAACTTCACAAATGGGCGACAGCCGCCTGAAGAATGCGTCTGCCCAAGCTCGCATCTGCCGAAGCATGAGCATGCACCTGGTAGTGCTTCGAAAAAGTGTGCAGACTGGACCACGTGGCAGCCTGACAAACCTGCTGAGCCGTAGCCTGGTGCCTGAAAGCCCAGGAGGCACCGCCAGCTCTGGTCGAGTGCGCCTTAATCCCTGGCGGGAGAGGCACCTGAGAACACTGGTAGGCATCGGTGATAGCCGACCTGATCCAACGAGCTAGGGTCGGTTTAGAAGCAGCGAGACCTTTGCGCTGACCAGTGGTTAGCACAAAAAGTGAGGTGCACCGCCTAAAAACGGCGGTGCGTGACACATAGATTCGGAGCGCCCGCACCAAATCCAAGGTATGCAACGCCTTTTCAAAGCGATGCACAGGGGCCAGACAAAGAGAAGGCAATGAAATGTCCTGGTTAAGGTGGAAAGGAGACACCACCTTAGGGAGAAAGTCCGGAGACGGACGAAGAACCACCTTGTCTTGGTGAAACACCAAAAAGGGGGATTCCGAAGAGAGCGCAGCCAAATCAGAAACTCTCCTGAGAGAAGTTATGGCTACTAGAAAAACAACTTTCTGTGAAAGTCGAAACAAGGGAACCTCCCTGAGAGGCTCAAAGGGGGGTTTCTGTAAGGCCGTGAGGACCAGATTAAGGTCCCAGGGATCCAAGGGCCGCCGGTAAGGAGGAATGATGTGAGATGCGCCCTGCATGAAGGTGCGCACCTGAGCCAGTCGGGCGATACGCCGCTGGAACAATACCGACAGAGCCGACACCTGTCCCTTGAGGGAATTGAGGGACAGTCCTAGCTGTAGACCGGACTGTAGAAAAGACAGGATGGTCGGCAAGGAGAACGGCCAAGGAGCATGGTCGGAAGAGCGACACCAGGACAGGAAAATCCTCCAAGTCCTGTGGTAAATCTTGGCCGAGGAAGACTTCCGAGCCTGAGTCATGGTGGAGATGACCTCAGAGGGAATGCCTGACGCCGTCAGGATCCAGGACTCAAGAGCCACGCCGTCAATCTGAGAGCCGCAGAATTCTGGCGGAAGAACGGACCTTGAGAGAGAAGGTCTGGGCGGTCCGGGAGATGCCACGGCACCTCTACGGACAGACGGAGCAGGTCTGGGTACCAGGCTCGCCTGGGCCAGTCCGGAGCAATGAGTATGACTCGCCGGCCCTCCATTCTGATCTTGCGCAGAACCCTGGGCAAGAGCGCTAGAGGGGGAAACACATAGGC
Organism: Anomaloglossus baeobatrachus; assembly: GCF_048569485.1. Taxonomy (NCBI): domain Eukaryota; kingdom Metazoa; phylum Chordata; class Amphibia; order Anura; family Aromobatidae; genus Anomaloglossus; species Anomaloglossus baeobatrachus. Next base: position 82,919 of record NW_027442156.1, on the reverse strand, counting down.
CAGACGGAACTGAGACCAATCTTGAACCAGTGCGTCTGCTGCGAAGGCCTGAGGATCGTGGGAGCGAGCCACGTAAACCGGAACCTTGTTGTTGTGCCGGGATGCCATTAGGTCCACTTACGGAGTGCCCCACTTGCGGCAGATTGATCTGAACACTGACGGATGCAGGGCCCACTCGCCGCTGTCCACGGTTTGACGGCTGAGGTAATCGGCCTCCCAGTTTTCCACGCCTGGGATGTGGACTGCAGACATGGTGGACTTGGAGTCCTCCGTCCACTGGAGGATTCGTTGAACCTCCAACATCGCCAGACGGCTGTGAGTCCCGCCCTGGTGATTGATGTAGGCAACCGCTGTCGCGTTGTCCGACTGAACTCGAATGTGCTTGCCCGCCAACAGGTGGTGAAAGGCTAGGAGAGCTAGAAACACAGCTCTGATCTCCAGCACATTGATCGAGAGGGCTGATTCGGACGGAGTCCAAGTGCCCTGTGCTCGGTGATGGAGAAATACTGCTCCCCAACCGGAGAGGCTGGCATCCGTGGTGAGGATCACCCAGGACGGAGTCAGGAAGGAGCGTCCCTGAGACAGAGAGAGGGGCCGAAGCCACCACTGAAGGGAGCTCCTGGTCTGTGACGACAGAGCCACCTGCCTGTGCAAGGAAGAGATCCGCTTGTCCCAACAGCGGAGAATGTCCAGCTGCAGGGGACGCAGATGGAACTGAGCAAAGGGAACCGCTTCCATGGACGCCACCATCTGACCCAGCACCTGCATGAGGTGTCTGATGGAATGACGGCGGTGCCTCAGCAGAGAGCGCACCGCCAGACGAAGGGACTGCTGTTTGACTAAGGGCAACTTGACAAGTGCCGGCAGAGTCTCGAATTGCATCCCTAGGTACAAAAGCACCTGGGTCGGGGTCAGAGTGGACTTGGGCAGGTTGACAAGCCACCCGAACTGAACTAGCGTGGCGAGAGTGAGAGAGACACTCCGCTGGCAGTCTGCACTGGATGAGGCCTTGACTAGAAGGTCGTCCAGGTAAGGAATCACTGCCAACCCCTGGAGGTGCAGGACCGCAACCACTGCTGCCATGACCTTGGTGAATACTCGAGGGGCCGTGGCTAAGCCGAAGGGGAGAGCCACGAATTGGAAATGTTCCTCTCCGATCGCAAAGCGTAGCCAACGCTGGTGTGAAACCGCAATAGGCACATGCAGATAGGCATCTCTGATGTCGATGGATGCCAGAAAATCTCCTTGGGTCATTGAGGCAATGACCGATCTCAGAGATTCCATGCGAAAGTGCCGCACCTGAACATGCTTGTTGAGAAGCTTGAGATCCAGGATGGGCCGGAAGGAACCGTCCTTTTTGGGGACTAGAAAGAGGTTTGAGTAGAAACCGCTGAACCGTTCCCGGGCGGGAACCGGAACAATTACACCGTTGGCCTGCAGGGATGCCACGGCCTGAGAGAAGGCGGCGGCTTTGTTGGAGCAGGGGGGGGTGGACAGAAAAAATCTGTTTGGCGGGCTGGAAGAAAATTCTATCCTGTAGCCGTGGGAGATGATATCCCGCACCCACTGATCGGAGACGTGTTGCAACCACACGTCGCCAAAGTGGGAGAGCCTGCCACCGACTAAGGACGTTGCTGGCGCGGCCAGATAGTCACGAGGAGGCTGCCTTAGTGGCAGCGGCTCCTCCGGTCTTTTGAGGACGCGGCTTTGCGCGCCAGTTGGATTTACGATCCTTGACTGCGGTAGTGGACGAGGCCGAGGGCTTAGAGGACGACCAGTTAGAGGAACGAAAGGAACGAAACCTCGATTGGTTCCTGCCCTGGACAGGTTTCTTGGCTTTAGCTTGTGGCAAGGAAGTACTCTTCCCGCCAGTAGCTTCCTTAATTATATCATCCAGATGTTCCCCAAACAGCCGGGACCCAGCAAAAGGGAGACTCGCAAGGTACTTCTTAGAGGAAGCGTCTGCTTTCCACTCTCGAAGCCACAAGATCCTGCGGATCGCGAGGGAGTTAGCGGAGGCCACCGCAGTGCGGTGAGAAGCCTCCAGGATGGCAGACATGGCATAGGATGCAAAAGCCGAAGCTTGAGAAGTTAAGGCATCCGTCTCAGGAACAGAGTCCCTGGAGAGGGAATGAATCTCCGCCAGAGAGGCAGAGACTGCCTTAAGAGCCCACACTGCCGCAAAAGACGGGGAGAACGAGGCTCCTGCCGCCTCATATACAGACTTGGCCAGAAGGTCAACCTGGCGGTCAGTGGGATCCTTAAGAGAAGTGCCATCAGCCACAGCTACGACTGTGCGGGCTGAGATTCTGGACACCGGAGGGTCTACCTTTGGGGACTGGGCCCAGTCCTTAACCACCTCCGGTGGAAAAGGAAAACGGTCATCTGAACTACGCTTCGGAAAACGTTTGTCAGGACAGGCCCTGGGCTTGTTAACAGTGGTCTGAAAGCTGGAGTGGTTAAAAAACATACTCCTAGGTTTCTTAGGAGAGGTAAACTGGTGTACCTCTATCAGAGAGGGTTGTTCCTCTGACTCTTGTGGGTTGAGGTTCAGTACGGAGTTAATGGACGCAATCAAGTCACTAACATCCGCATCACCCTCAGACAAGTCAATGGGGTACATAGAGGCAGCGTCTGAGCCCACAGTAAACGAATCCTCCTCGCCCTGCACCTCGGCTTGTGAATCAGAGCCGTGGGACGAGGAAGGAGAAGGTTCCCTGCGTCTCCGTTTAGGGGGACGGGGTCCTAGGACATGCTCTGAGGGCTCTGCAGAGCTCGGAGCCGCAGAGACACCCTGAGAAGGGGGCTGATGCATGGACAGCAGTGTCCGGGACAGCTGCCCCATGGAGTCGGCAAAAGACTGGGAAATAGCTTGTGAAAAGGAAGCTACCCAAGCCGGGGGTTCAGCCACCGGGGCCGGAGCAGCCAGAGGGACCCCTGAGGCGGCTCCAGGCTGAGACACAAACATGTTAGCACAGGCATCACAATGTGGGTATGTGCTTGGCTCTGGCAGAATGAGCTTACACGCAGTGCATATAGCGTACATGTTTGCAGCCTTGCTCCTAGTGACAGACATGCTGCTGATGGTGGAAGCTCTGCAGCCAGAATACACTCCTGTAGAAAGCCTGAGAGTGTAATAAAAGTCCACAACCAGAGGTTGTGGCTTACCAGCCCGTGCTCTCTGTGTGCCCTCCGGATTCCACCGCTCCCCTGTGAAGCGTCAGCCTTCTAACAGTATGCAGCTGCAGCATCCAGCGCCTTCCAGTGTAGGAACGCTGAGAAAATGGCGCTGGGAGAAGAGGGGGGGCGTGTATAAGCCCCAAGAGCGGGAAAAAACGGAGGGCAGAGAGATACAGGAAGAAATACAGGGGAGGGAACATCTCCCCAGAGAGGAGTGCCCTCCCCTCTGCTGGTCGGGCGGTGGGCGGCGCTGTATGCAAAACATGCAGAGAAGCCGAAAACGAAACTAGGCCCAAACAGAAGCCGGGGCCTAGATTTTAAAAAGCGGCCGACGAGCAGGCACCTTCGGCGCGGTTCTCAGGGGAAACCCCCAGAACCGTCCGGAATTAACAGTAACGCTAAAGCACATACTGTCCCCCAAATAAAAGAACCCGGGACCCCTGAAAAAACGTCTCAATACTTAGCTCTTGAGACGCAGGGCCATGTCCCTGAATGGGGGTAACGCTCCTTCCAGCAGGGACCAGACAGGGCTGCGGATGGAGACCGGCCTTCTGCGAGCAGAGAGGACCGTGGAGGCTCCCACTTCAAACAGAGCCTCGACAGAGGGTGTGAAGGAGCGCGGCATGTGAAGGCTCCAGCCTTATAAAGTCAACCTTAACAGCACCCGACAGAGTGGGGTGTGAAGGGACATGCCGGGAGTCCAGACTGGACCCGCTTTTCTTCCAAATCTTTAAAAATAAAAATAAAAAAATATCAGAGAATGCAAGTGTGTGATCCTCCTGAAACACAAAGCATTGAACTGGGTAGATTGTCATCCAGGGGGTGTATATAGCCCGGAGGGAGGAGCTACACGTTTGAGTGTAGTACTTTGTGTGTCCTCCGGAGGCAGAAGCTATACACCCATGGTTTGGGTCTCCCATAAGGAACGATAAAGAAATACAAAGGCTCCCTCATAGCTACCCAAATACTATAATGGCCCCCACATAGCCTTCCATATAGTATAATGGGTCTCACGTAACCCTTTATATATTAGAATGCACCCCATAGTCCTCCATGTATTATAATACACTCCCCATAGACCTCCATATATTATAATGCACCTCCCATAGTCCCCTATGTATTTTAATTCATCCCATAGTCCTTCTTGTATAATTCACCCCATAATCCTCAATATATTATAATTCACCCCACAGTCCTCCATGTATTATAATCACCCCATAGTCCTCTATATATTATGCTGCACCCCATAGTCCTTCATGTATTATTGTATAATGCACTCCCCATAGTCCTCCAGATATTATAATGTAGCCAACAAAGAGGATTTTAAACAGTGATTTCAGATACATAATATATCACTAGATAGTGTACATTATTAAATCAATCTAGTAATATCAAGGACTATATATGGGCAAAAATCGCATAACCACATTTAGAAAGAAAGAAAGAGAAAAAGCGATCAGGGAGCCCAATTATACAAAGAACAATCAATTTCATCAAAAATATATTTTTATTGAGAATAAATATTGAATATTAATTATCTATCAAATACACAAGTGCTTGTTTGGACAACTCTATATGCATCAACAATATACATGTAATGGAACCGTATCATGAAAAATATATAAATATATATTCTAGAATGGATAAAATTATCATACATAAGTCAAAGATATATAATCCTTGAAGCTATAGAATATAAATTGAAACAAATATATATAGTAACAGAAATATCTGTAGATCAACAGGGATCACTTTTGCTGCACCAAGGTGTACTGAAACTCTAGTGCTTCAAGTAATATCAAACCCAGAATCGCTGGACATAGGAATGTAGCAGATATCGTTACAGACCACCAGGGGTCACTCTTGCTACACCACAGTCATATCTACCCTACTATTCACAATTACCCAATATTGGTTAAGTCAGTTAGGGATATGCCCATATAAACCCATAATGGTGAATTACCAATCAGAATTGTAAATACAGGATTGTTACTACATACATATATATACCTAAATGAACGGTTACCGTTGGAAGCGTGTGACACCCAACACGTGTTTCGGTTTCTTCGTCAGGGGGCATGCCTGATCGACCGGAAAGGAGGTTTAAATACAGCCCACCTCCAATCACCGCACATCACCATTAGTGACGCATGCGCTGTCATGGCAACTCACCGACGCGAGGTCGGCCGCCGCGTCACAGATCATCTGACCCAGGGCAACACGTGACCCGAGTACAGAGGAGCCGTGGAGACACAGCGAGCCGAACAAGCGCCGATAACCTATGACAGCCGCGCGTTCAGGTGTGGGGCAAAATTAGAATTTATATCATGAATGCAAATTTAGGATTTAAATAGAGAGATTTTTGACCACATAATAAGTGTACTATTCATTACAGAATCTAAATATATGTGAAAGATAGTGAATGAATAAATCAATCCATGATTATACTTCTATTCCCTGGAAATTGCAAACACAATATTTGTCAAGAGATACAAGTAAATCTATGTAGCCAGACAGCAATAAATAAAGTATAAATCATTATGCCTATGTTAACGTTCAAATACCCCTATACAGGATACATATCATAAATATTAGGTTAGAACGGACAGAACATGTGTAAATGATGTTATTATAAATATTAAAACTTGTATATATTACATAAGAGGGTACATCTCCCACAATACATAGTATTGGGGATAATCAAGTAGTCCCCCATCACACATATTGACAGACCCAGTTCTGCTTAGCATTCTCTAAGTATCCAAATGAACTTGCTGCTTGATCACATCTTACAATGATACCAATGTGTACAATGGTCCTATGTGTCTTGCTTTTGGGTATTATATCATTATCCAACGAACGAATTCCCTCTTCTTTATTTATTGCTGTCTGGCTACATAGATTTACTTGTATCTCTTGACAAATAATGTGTTTGCAAAAATCTCTCTATTTAAATCCTAAATTTGCATTCATGATATAAATTCTAATTTTGCCCCACACCTGAACGCGCGGCTGTCATAGGTTATCGGCGCTTGTTCAGCTCGCTGTGTCTCCACGGCTCCTCTGTACTTGAGTCACATGTTTCCCTGGGTCAGATGATCTGTGACGCGGCGGACGACCTCGCGTCGATGAGTTGCAATGATGGTGCGCGCGTCACTAATGGTAATGTGCGGTGATTGGAGGTGGGCTGTATTTAAACCTCTCCGGTCGATTGGGCACGCCCCCTGACGAAGAAACCGAAACACGTGTCGGGTGTCACACTTTTCTAACAGTAACCGTTTATTTGGGTATATGTATGTAGTAACAATCCTGTATTTACAATTCTGATTGGTAATTCACCATTATGGGTTTATATGGGCATATCCCTAACTGACTTAATAACCAATATTGGGTAATTGTGAATAGTAGGGTAGATATGACTGTGGTGTAGCAAGAGTGACCCCTGGTGGTCTGTAACGATATCTGCTACATTCCTATGTCCAGCGATTCTGGGTTTGATATTACTTGAAGCACTAGAGTTGCAGTACACCTTGGTGCAGCAAAAGTGATCCCTGTTGATCTACAGATATTTCTGTTACTATATATATTTGTTTCAATTTATATTCTATAGCTTCAAGGATTATATATCTTTGACTTATGTATGATAATTTTATCCATTCTAGAATATATATTTTTCATGATACGGTTCCGTTACATGTATATTGTTGATGCATATAGAGTTGTCAAACAAGCACTTGTGTATTTGATAGATAATTAATATTCAATATTTATTCTCAATAAAAATCTATTTTTGATGAAATTGATTGTTCTTTGTATAATTGGGCTCCCTGATCGCTTTTTCTCTTTCTTTCTATAATGCAGCGAAATAGCCCAGCATGTATTATAATGCAGCCCCCAGTCTTCCATGTTTTATAATGCACCCCCATAGTCCATGTATAAGGTAGCCCCCATAGTCCTCCATATATTATAATGCAGCCCCCATAGTCCGCCATATACTTTAATCCCACCCTATAACCCTCCATGTATTGCTGTATAATGTGTCGCGGGCAAGAGACAGATCACAACCGGCGGGCCGCACTCGGATCCGGGTGGTGGCTGTGGCTCGAGTGGCAGCCGGATCCGGGGCTCGCGCAGCCGTCTGTCACTCACGATTGAAAAGGGAATATTTACAGGGGAGTTGTCTGTGACGCCACCCGTGGGTTGCGGTGAAGGTTGGTGATACCGCCGCTGCCTTGTATGTGAGTGCCCGGGACTGATGGAGCGGGGCAGCAAGGTGGAATCCCCTCCACGGGTAGGGGAGGTGTAGTCCCGGGGCCCAGAGTATTGTGAGGGTTTTCAGGGAGCAGGAAACTCACAGTTCGGTTGTCGTGGTGCTGCATGAGCTGCTGATGATTTGGACAGTCAGTAACCACACACAGTCTGTATTGTAAACCGATTGCCAATGGCCGGTCACCTTTGGTGGGTGTCTTCGGGTCCCACACCCAGATATACAACCAGGGGCCCTTCCTTCCAAACTCTCTGTCTGTCTCTTTCTTGCCTGGACTAGTCCGCTTGAGCGGCCTCCGGACCGGATCCCCTTTCTCGGCACCGGCGGGCTACAACCCTGTCCCGGTCGGCCTCAGGTTCCCTGCGACTGGATCTCCGTCGCCTGTGGCCCTCACTGCCACCTAGTCCGGTAGTCCAGGGCTCCAACCCCAACTACCACCTTCTCCAGGGAGCTGCAACTCCTTCCTGTCAGCTCTTCACTGATTACAGCACAAACTGAAACTTAACTCCTCTCTGCACTTCCTAAGCTCCTCTCGCCCCCTCCCATTTTCCTGGGGAGGGGGTGAGTAGGGTCTGATTGGCTGGTGTACTGTATATCTGTGTGGGGACTGTGTTGGTGTCAAGGTGGATTAACTCTTTTGTGACTACCTGGTTTTGCCAGGGCGTCACATAATGCACGCCCCATAGTCCTCCATATATTATTATACACCCCCATAATCCTTCATGTATTATAATTCCCACATAGTCCTCTATGCATTACTGTATAATACACTCCCCATAGTCCTTTATATATTATAATGCAGCCCCCATAGTCGTTCATATTGTATTACACAGCCACCTTACCTTTCAATGCACCCCACAGTCCATGAATAAGGTATCCACCATAGTCCTTCATATTGTATTATGAAGCCCACATAATGTTTAATGCACCCCCATAGACCTCTGGTAATCGTGCACTCACTGATTAAAGAAAAAAATAAACAAGTACTCACCTCTCCTCATTCCCCACTGCTCCGATCAGAGTCCTGCGCTCTGCATGTCTCAGCACAGCGGCGCGCAGTAGTGATATTACCGCGCTCTGCTGAACTGAGATGTTGATCATAGGCACAGGGAGAAAATGATGAAGGAGGGAAAGGACCGCTCCACTCCCTCTCTCATCATGGTTTTGTGCGATAATGGGCAATGACCCCCACAAGCGAGGGGGGCCCGATGCTGCCTCTAGCACCAGCTCCCCTGACTCATAGGCCCCATATAGGCCGCATGGTCTGCCTACATTGGCGGTACACCACTGGTGCAAAGTGAAGAAAAAAAGGAGCGCCATATTTCAGTTCAGATTTAGTTTGAGTGTTTTGCAGGTGCCATGTCACATTGGCAGAGCCCTATACGCCTTTTCACTGGGAGTCAAGTTAGAGCCCATCTTCCGCAGCATGAGTAAGACCCGCACCTTCTGCTGAACATACATCTCGTCCGGACTCTTCCCGGGGGCCCTCTCACGGATCATACCCCCTGTCCTGCACCCTCTTTAATGAAGGGGCTTCCAGGTGCAGTCAGTAGGATGGTATGGAGGGGACGCCTTTTCGGAGCGGCTCTTCCATCCAGCCAGCGCCTGGCTCCTCCTCCTCGGCCACTCGGTGCGCGGCTCCGGCCTGTACGCGGCAGTGTCTGGCGGCTTCTCTCCTCCACAGCCTGGGAGTCACCAGCAGCGACAATCTCCATACTTTTTATATTTGGGGTCTGTTAACCATTTATTGTGGAAGATTCTAAGGTATATTGAATTTTTGCTATATATTTGCATAGGTAGTATTCATTAATATTTAGCATTCAGGTTTTTTCAATTTATTTGGTTAAAATTGGTGTGAATTGTATTTGATCATTTATGAAATATTTAGGAGGACTTTGACTTATTATAGGCAGGTCATATATGGAAGCTGAGCTGCATGTTACTTTACGCTGAGGAAAAAAGCACAGTGAGCATGGGACTGCTATAATTTCCATCCACTGTGTTTGTAGTGCACAGTGCAGCATTTTGGATGCACCGAATATACGATGCCTCCAAAACGCAGCTATTCCTGATCATGGGCACGTACATTTACATGTAATCCCTGGTGTAAGCGCTCAGCGTAGAGATCAGGATAAACATGAGCTGCGCCTTTGAGAGGAAGAATGAACAAACCAATAGCAGTTGAAATTGGTTTTATTTATTTTATTCCTCTGCTCAGAAGGATTACAGCGATCTCAAATTTATATACCGTATTTTTCGTTTTATAAGACGCACCAGAATATAAGGCGCACCCCAAATTTGGAGAAAAAAAAAGGTGAAAAAAAAATTGGGGTCCATTATATAATCTGGTGGTGTCTTACCAGGGAGAGGGGGCAGCAGCGGAGCGGGAGTCACAGAAGGCAGGGGCGGTACTGGAGTACTGTGATGCTGACAATGGTACAGAGGGAGGCCCAGAAACTCACTGCGGTCTCTGCTCTGTGCGGGGCCGGTGATACCGCTCTGCTCTGTGCAGGGGGGCATTCTGAAGATGTCGGCAGTCCACGGTGAGGGCTTCAAATAATGGCAGCGAGAGTCGGCGCATGCGCAGATGACAGCTTGAGCTGAGAGCTCCATCTGCGCAGGCGCTGACTCTAGGTGCAATTATTTGAATCCCTGACCACGAACATCTACAGAATGACCGCCTGCTGCACAGAGCACCCGCGCGCCGAGCAGACCAGAGCAGCCGCGCGCCGAGCAGACCAGAGCATCCGCTCTCCGAGCCGAGCAGACCAGAGCAGCCGCGCACCGAGCCGAGCAGACCAGAGCAGCCACGCACCGTGCAGAACAGAGCAGCTGTGTACAGAGCAGAGCAGCCGCGCGCCGAGCAGACCAGAGCAGCCACGCGCCGAGCAGACCAGAGCAGCCGCGCGCCGAGCCTAGCAGACCAGAGCAGCCGCATGCCGAGCAGAACAGAGCAGCCACGCGCCGAGCCGAACAGAGTGGCGCCGCCTGATGCACACAACAGAGCCGTACTGACCAGGACCGGCAGCTACATTCGGATTTTAAGATGCACCCCTCATTTTCCTCCCAAATTTTTGAGAGGAAAAGTGCGTCTTATAATCCGAAAAATACAGTAGTTATTTTAGGTTTGGCTACTATCACATTACTGAATTGTGAAAATTATAGTTTTTTAGTTTTCTGCCAAGAGTCATGTGAAGGCTTGTTTTTTGCGAGAGGAGTTGGAATTTTTATTGCTACCATTTTGGGCTACATAATATTTTTTGATCGCTTTCTATGCCACTTTTTGTGAGGCAGAATCAAGAAGAAACAGCAATAAAGGAATTGGGTTTTTTTACGCTGTTCACAGTGCAGTTAAAGCGATAAGACAACTTTATTTTTCGAGTGAGTGCAATTACAGTGATACCACATTTATATAGTTTTTTTTTTGTTATGTTTTGTTGCTTTAACACCATAAAAATAAAAACTATTTGATAGAAAAAGAAAAACAGTTTTTGCATTGCTGTATTCTGAGAGCTATAGCTTTTTTTGGCGGCTGGAGCTGTATGTGACTTTTCAATCACGTTTTATACCACTTTTTTGTCAGCTGTATAATGAAAAGACAGTTTTGCTATGCTTTTTAATATTTTTTTTTTACGGGGTTCACTGAAGGAGTTAACTAGTGTGACAGTTTTATAGAGCAGGTTGTTAGGGATTCCGCAGTACCAAATATATTTGTGTAAAAAAAAAAATATATGATAATTAGTTACCAGTAACTGGATTTTCCAGACCATGACAGCACCATATGTGAGAGAGTGTATGCGCAACAGGAAACATTTCTGAATATCAAAGTAGTGGCCCTTTATCGGGCTCCTTTACCCACCGGACTGACGTTTGCGGTGATAACTACCGGCTCTTCAGCGTTCCCAGGAACCCTTTTCCCCAGATTCAGTTTGTCCCGTCACCAATCCAGTGATCTTAGGACTTTTTGTGATAGCTGGAACGTGTGTTCTAAGTCCAGCTCTGAATGGAGAAAACCTGTCCCTGAATGCTTCTTGTGTGGAACTGAGGCCACTAGATCGCGGGTATCATAGACGTTAGGGACCCTAATAAAGACATTGCTAGTCTTAGTAACATTTCTGACCACCTTTGAGCTGATAGCATTTTCTGTTTTATTTTTAATATTTTTTCCAGTGAGAGAAAGCAATACTGCCCCACTGAGTCCAAACTGATGCCCAAAAATAACTGAATCTGAGCAGGGTCTTTCCTTGACTTTGCCTCACTTATCAACCATCCTAGTTCTGAGAGGACTGAGGACTGACGGCTGCTGAACAATCCCTTTCTGACCTACCCACAACCAAAAATTTGTCAAGGTATGGGACTATTAAAATGTCTCTTTTTTTTTTTTTTTTTTTTTTTTAAATAGGATGCCATCTCCACCACAATTTTGGTGAATACTCTTGGAGCTATTGAAATGTTAAATGGGAAGCACTGGTATTGAAGTGAGTCAATTTCACCTCGATTCTCACTGCCAGCCTCATATTTTTGGAGGTCTTTGTGGATCAGGACATAGTAGTATGCGTCCGTCAGGTCTATTAATGCCATCTAACAAAAGTAGTCCCACTGCTGACTTGAGGGTCTCCATCATAAATCTTTCCACTTCCATGTAGTAATTCAGAGATCTTAGATTGAAGATGGTCATGAAGGACTCATCGGGTGTTTTTTATTAGAAATAGGTTGAAGTAAAACCCGGTTCCCATTTCTAACTCCGGCACCCTGATCAATACCTTTTTCCCTAATAATGAAAGGACTTCCTACTCTAGAACCCTCTGATTTTTGGGGCTACTCGGGAAGTTATTACTCATTGAGGCGGGAGGGAAGAAAAAGTTAGCCTTAGACCAAGGGATATGGTTTTTAACATCCAAACAGAGCAGAGGCAGGAACATCAGCCCACTGGGGATAAACTTGCTTCAGTCTTCCTCCCACCAGAGACCTGGTGTCATTGCCCCTTGGGAAATCCCTTATAGGAGGGTCTGTTGAACAAAAAACCCTTGTTTTGGACCTTATCTCTTCCCCAAGGGCACCCCCTAATATTGCTCTCCTTTTGGCCCTACCTTCCTCCCTGAGGTCTGAAAGGAATCTCTGAACCTGTATCCAGAGGGGGAACACACACGTTTCTTGTCTCCTGCCTTCTCTAGGATGTCGTCTTGGGCTGATCCAAACAGAGTCTCCTTGGCATGGTACTGCGCATACTTTCACTTTGGACTGAAAATCAGCATTCCAGTTCTTTAGCCATAACACACGCCTACTGGAGTTGGAAAGGGTACAAGCACAAGCGGCTAACCTTACCCCATCTACCGAGGCATCGGACCTTACCTCATCTAACGAGGCATCGGCCAAGAAGTTTGCTGTAAGCTCTCCCTGGGGTGTGATGGCGAATGCGGCTCTGCTTTCTGAATCGTGAAGTGTCCGCAGTGTCACTGCTCCAGATGCCGCACATAGAGACAGACCCTGGCCAGGACCCAAAACCTTCTCAGCAACCCCTGGAACTGGCAGGCCAATTGGGGCCCAGGGAACCTCCTAGTTCATGCGATGTCAGGCATGGGGGAAGGGAACCGCCTCATGTGACCAGTGCAGCCCCTGTGACACCTGGATCCCCAGGACCTCCTGGCCCGCCGAGAGCCAATCCTCAGGAGAAGTTTTCCCAAATAAACTCCGGTATCCTCTTCCAGGAACAGGAAACCACACTGGGGATTTGGAGAGGTGCCGCCCCTTTTATTTTTAGAAAGGTTTCCTGTTCCTGGGGTTGGATACACTCTCTCATGTTTGGTGCTGTCATGGGAAGGAAAAAATACAAAAAACTATATATTGGGAGAAAAAAAAATGTTGATTTGTTTTTATTTCTGTTTTTGTTTTATTATATATATTTTAACTTTTTTTTTTACTTTTTACTTTCACTGCTCTGATCGCAGATGCACTGTATTGCAATGACAGATCATTGCTGTACACTGCAGGTATCACCGCTGCACTGTGAGAAGCTTCAGGGATTATGCTGCAGGCATGATCACTGAGGTTTTCCATAGTCTGGTCACCCGGAGGTCGTTATGACGATCTCAGGTCACCATGGCGACAATCAGGCCCTCACAATTACATTGCGGGGGCACTCATCAGATGGGAGAGGGAAAACAATCCCTCCCCAAACCCCTAAATGCCACTATATCGTTTGCGGCATTTATGAGTTTAAACAGCCAAGGACGGTGCAGGCACTATCTCTAGCTGTGGGGGGCGGAGCTCGGCTGTTGGAAAACCAGAGTCCCTGGCAATTGCGCCAGGCACAGCTCGTTCACCCCCAGCAATCGCCATGACATACCTATATGTTCTTGGTCAAGAACAACTTCCCTCTCATGATGTATAGTTACATCAATGGTCGTGAAGGAGTTAAACTATTGATTATTCCAACCAATATCGGCAAATTTTACTCTAATGTGTATGGGAGCCTTTAGTATAAAATTAATTCCTCCACCATAGAGGAATGTGTGCTGCAGAGCAGACCATTATGATGATGCAATAAAAGATGCTACAGTAACCGTATAATATGACTATAAATATACTGTGAGGTAATAAGCAGCAAATTTTCCATTTATTAAATCTGCACAGAAAAGTCACTGTATTTTTTACATACCTCTAGTCTCAGGGACTGGAAGTGAGTGGACGTGACCAACCGGAAACAGTGGACGGGAGCAGAGATAGTGGGCATGACCGGCCGGACTTAATAAACAATTTTTAAGTCCACATAGTCATGGAGTTCTATACAATAGAAACAGTGGTATGGGTGATGCAGCCGGGGGGGTAGGGTTGGGGGGGGGCGCGAAGCCCCCCTTGCATAAAGTGGAATACTTGCGACTTAGTTGGTCGGTGTGATGCTCGTCTTGGTGGGCATAGCCTGGCATGCAACCCATGACAAGCTTTCATTAAGCAGGAGGTGGCTTGGCCCCAGAGTCCCACTTCTATTTTGAGAACTCCAAGACTACATGGACTTAAAAAATGTTAGCTAAGTCCGGCGGTCGGTCATGCCCACTATCTCCGCTCCAGCCTACTAATTCTGGCAGGTCACGCCCACTCACTTCTGGTGTCCGATACTCCAAGTCGACTGTATCTTTTACCTAGTATATGCCTTACGTTTATTTGAATTTTTTTTTTACATTTTATCACCTTCTTCATATAGTAATCTTAGCCAACATCTTGTAGTAATGTGCCCATGGTTGCAGTAATGTCACCATCCGTGTCCCCTGTAGTAAGGTGCTCATGCTTGTGGTATTGTGCCCAGTAGTATTCTGCCCATCCTTCTGGTATGTGCTCAGTAGTATAGTACCCTGTAGTATTGTGCCCATCCTTGTGCCCTGTAGTATTGTGCCCAGTAATATTGTGCCCATCCTTGTACCTTGTAGTATTGTGCCCATCCTTGTAGTATTGTGGCCATTCCTGTAGTATTGTGCCCATCCTTGTAGTATTGTGCTCTGTAGTATTGTGCCCATCCTTGTAATTGTACCCTGTAGTATTGTGCCCATCCTTGTAGTATTGTGGCCATCCCTGTAGTATTGTGCTCTGTAGTATTGTAGCCATCCTTGTAGTATTGTGCCCTGTAATATTCAGCTTATCTTTGTAGTATTGTGCTCTGTAGTATTGTGGCCATCCCTGTAGTATTGTGCCCTGTAATATTCAGCTTATCTTTGTAGTATTGTGCTCTGTAGTATTGTGGCCATCCCTGTAGTATTGTGCCCTGTAATATTCAGCTTATCTTTGTAGTATTGTGTTCTGTAGTATTGTGGCCATCCCTGTAGTATTGTGGCCATCCCTGTAGTATTCTGCTCATCCTTGTAGTATTCTGCTCTGTAGTATTGTGGCCATCCCTGTAGTATTCTGCCCATCCTTGTAGTATTGTGCTCTGTAGTATTGTGGCCATCCCTATAGTATTCTGCCCATTGTTTAATAATACGCAAAAAAAATAAAATCTCCTCACCTTTCCTCTGTTCCCTCTTATCAGGCTCCGAGCCCACGATCAGTATTTGCAGAGTTTTGGATGCAGCATGCTTCAGCTGCGTCCAAAACCCTGCTATGTACAGTACAAGCATAGTGGACAGGATTTCTAAAAACCCTATGCCTGCTGTGCGTGTACGGCCAGCAGTGAAAATGGACCTGCGGTGCGGCTTGCAGAGGCCGCAGCATGTAAATTTATGCTGCGGAGTCAGAAGTGTCCTCCCTAGGCAAAACACAGCGAGGAGACCGCAGCGCTCCAAACCCTCATCGCGGGCACAGGCAGCTGTGGTCTCCTAAGGAGGAGACTTGCAGCCCTGCAGGTCAGGACCCGCCACGTCCAGGACGCAGCGGGTCCTGATCTTGAGCACGTACCTTACCTGCTTGTTGCAGCCTGTGATGATCGCGGCCCACAGACCCAGTGACGATCGTGGCTCTATGCTGATGGTCAGCGCTGGCAGGACTTTACTGCATTTGAATCAATTTGTGGTGCCGCGCAGAGGAGCTGTGTCTGGACTATACCAATGGCTGCGGCCTGCCAATCAGATGCAAGGAAGTGACATTGCTGTATGACGTCACCTCCTTGCATGTAATTGCCAGGCAGCAGCAACTGGAATAGAGCTGACAGCTCCTCTGCGCAGCACCGCAAATGGATTCAAATGCAGTAAAGTCCTGCTGGTGCCGACCCCCAGCATAGAGCCGTGATTGTCACGGGATCTGCGGGCCAGCAGCCAAAGGGGCCTCATGTGGCCCGCGTGTTTGAGACCTCTGTTTTAAGGCATTTTTATTACTTTTTGAAAATTCAGAAGTTTACAGACATTTCATTAGTATTTGGTAAAATTGCCCTTAAATTGTATAACTTGGGTCAAAAGTTTTAGATCTCCTACCACAAGCTTCTCACAATAGTTGGTAGGAATGTGGGCCCATTCCTCCTGTGAGAACTGGTGTAACTGAGCCATGTTTGGTTACCTTGCTTACACCGGCCTTTTCAGCTTTGCTCATAAATTTTCAATAGGATTGAGATAATATAGAATATTTATTCACTTATATAGCGCAATTAATTCCATAGTGCTTTACATACATCAGCAATCAGGCCTTTGTGATGGCCGCTCCATAACATTGCCTTTGTTATCCTTAAGCCACTTTGTAACCAGTTTGGCAGTAGCTTCGGGTCATTGTCCATTTGGAAGATCCATTTCCGTCCAAGCTTTAAGTTCCTGGCTGATGTCTTCAGAAGTTGCATCTGTGTTGCCACATAATCTTTCCTCATGATGCCATCTATTTTGTGAAGTGCACCAGTCTCTCCTACAGCAAAACAACCCCCAATATGATGCTGCCACCCCCATGTTTCACAATTGGGATGGTGTTCTTAGGCTTCAAAGCTTTTCCCTTTTTCCTCCAAATGTAGCGATGGTTATTATGGCCAAACAGTTCAATTTTAGTTTCATCTGACCACAGGGCATGTCTCCAAAATGTACTGTTTTTGTTCCTTTGTGCATTTGCAAACATTAATCTGTCTTTCTTATGTTTTTTTTGAGTAATGGCTTTTTCCTGGCAGAGTGGCTTTTCAGCCCATGTTGATACAGTACCGTATTTTTCGGACTATAAGATGCACCGGACCATAAGACGCACCCTGGTTTTAGAGGAGGAAAATAGGAAAATAAAATTTTAAGCAAGAAATGTGGTCATGACACACTGTTATGGGGCGAGGATCTGCTGTTGACACTGTTACGGGGTTAATGTCCCCAAATTCTCTACTAAGGTACCCCAACCTGGTAATGATTAGAGTTGAGCGATGTCCGAGTCGAATGGTTCTCCAATTTCATGTTCGAGTGATTTTGGGGGGGTGTTCGAGTCGTTCGACGAACTCGAACGATTTGCTAAAAGTTCGGCAGTTCGAGTTAGGGGCACTTTGCACACTGCGACATCGCAGGTGCGATGTCGGTGGGGTCAAATTGAAAGTTACGCACATCCAGCATCGCATGCGACATCGCAGTGTGTAAAGCCTAGATGATACGATTAACGAGCGCAAAAGCGTCGTAATCGTATCATCGGTGCAGCGTCGGCGTAATTCATAATTACGCTGATGCGACGGTCCGATGTTGTTCCTCGCTCCTGCGGCAGCACACATCGCTGTGTGTGAAGCCGCAGGAGCGAGGAACATCTCCTACCGGCGTCACCGCGGCTTCCGTAGGATATGCGGAAGGAAGGAGGTGGGCAGGATGTTTACATCCTGCTCATCTCCGCCCCTCCGCTCCGATTGGCCGCCTGCCGTGTGACGTCGCAGTGACGCCGCACGACCCGCCCCCTTAACAAGGAGGCGGGTCGCCGGCCACAGGGACGTCGCACGGCAGGTGAGTGTGTGTGTGAAGCTGGCGTAGCGTTAATTTTCGCTACGCCAGCTATCACCACATATCGCTGCTGCGACGGGGGCGGGGACTATCGCACTCGGCATCGCAGCATCGGCCTGCGATGTCGCAGTGTGCAAAGTGCCCCTTACATTCGAGAACGGTTTGATCACCAAAAGCGTGGCTTTTCACACTAAGTACGTGCGCACGTTGCGTATCTGCATGCGTCCTGCGTCCCCAGCACAATCCATCTTTCCTACTCACCAATCACGGGCGCCTTGTTGCACGGCTGTCACAAATCCCTGGCGGCTTTTCCTCTTTTGAAAATGGCTGCTGCTTCATTATTCAATCAGGTATTCCGTGTCTTCCCCGCCCACCGGCGCCCATGATTGGTTGCAGTCAGACACGCCCCCACGATGAGTGACAGCTGTCTCACTACAACCAATCACATCCGCTGGTGGGCGGGTCTATATCGTGCAGTAAAATAAAGAATTAATTAAAAAAAAAAAAGGCAGTTCCCATCAATTTTGATACCAGCCAGGATAAAGCCACACGGCTGGAGGCTGGTATTGTCAGGATGGAGAGCGCCACGTTATGGGGAGCCCACCACCCTTACAATATCACCAAGCAGCCGCCTGGAATTGCCGCATCCATTAGATGTGACAGTTCCGGGACTCTACCCCGCTGATCCCGAATTGCCCTGGTGCAATCCTGCATACAGTCCTGGATGGAGTATGCTGAGCCTTGTAGTTCTGCAGCTGCTGTCTGCTGTCTGTCTGTATGGAGGAGAGCAAATAGCAGCTGCAGAACTACAAGGCTCAGCATCATCCATCCAGTACTGTATGCTGGAGGGAGAGGCAGGGGGAGCAGAACTACAAGGCTCAGCATGCTCCATTCACTAGTGTATTCAGGAGAGCAGACAGCAGCTGCAGAACGACAAGGCTCAGCATATTCCATCCAGGACTGTATGCAGGAGTTTCTTGCCCCCCCAAAAAGGACATTTTTGTGTACTCACCATAAAATGTCTTTCTTGGAGCCTTTCATTGGGGGACACAGACAGTGGGTTATATGGTGTCTCCAGGGGAGGCTTGACACTAGGTTTAAAAAAGAGTTAGCTCCTCCTCCCACAGCATATAACCCCAGCTAGGCGGGAACTAGCTCAGTTTGGTGTAAAAGCAGTAGGAAAAGGATAACCAAAACCACAAGGGCGGGAGCTGTGTCCCCCAATGAAAGGCTCCAAGAAAGACATTTTACGGTGAGTACACAAAAATGTCCTTTCCTTTCTCGCCTTTTCATTGGGGGACACAGACAGTGGGACGTCCAAAAGCAGTCCCTGGGTGGGAACTGAACTATTAACAGTGTATAGCATCAGACTAATAGCTGACTAACAACTGCAACTGCAGTGAACTCATATCAAAACACTGTCAAGAACTGAGCAGTGGCCACTTATAAATGGGCCACTGCCGCCTGAAGGACTTGTCTTCCAAGAGCAGCATCCGCGGAGGCATGCGTATGCACTCTGTAGAATTTTGTGAACGTGTGCACACTGGACCAGGTAGCGGCCTTGCAAAGTTGGGCCGCCGAAGCCTGATGGCGGATAGCCCAGGAGGCACCCACTGCTCGTGTAGAGTGGGCCCACACAGATTGAGAAGGAATGGCACCTCGTGCTTTGTATGCCTCACAGATGGCAGTCCTGATCCATCGAGAAATCGTGGATTTAGACGCCGGGTTGCCCTTTTTGTGTCCTACTGGGAGGACGAAGAGAATGTGTCGCCCGGGGACCAGGGGGTACTCAGATCCGGGCCACGGGGTCACTTCTGTGGGTATCACGGTGGCGTGACCCGGTCTGTGATCCCAGGCTCCACAGTAAAAGGGGATTTGGTAAGGGAGATTGTCCGTGACGCCACCCACGGTTGAGGTGATTGTGGACACCACCGCTGCTCTTTATGGGGATCCCGGGAGCGGTGACAGGGAGCAGCTTAGTTGTTATTTCTCCCCTCCGTGGGTAGGGGGTTGGTTGTCCCGGGGCCCGGTGATGGGGTAAGCAGGGAGCAGGGCGCAGTGCTGCGGTGTGGTGCCCGAGGGCACGGGCGTACTCACAAGTATTCCACACAGAGTCACTGGTAAAATAGGAATTGCCGGTGTCCGCAGCCTTCGGTACGGGGTGTTAGTGTCCCACACACGGTGCAGCAGCTCCTGTTGTTCTACCCCTGCAGCCAGGTGCCTTTCTCTCCACTCTCTTCCTCCTTCTCCTCAGCCGGGAACGGGGAATACACTCCCCTGCAGTGATCCGGGTCACCCAGGTACCGGGGGCCACTACCCTGCCCGGCTACCTCTGGCCCCTTCCTCACTCACAGCCTGTCCCGGCCCTCTCGGAGCACGCTTCACTTTTCAGCCTGGGAGCTACAACTCCATGCTTCTCTTCTCTCTGTCTCTCCAAACACTCTGCTCCAGCCCCTCCCCTCTGCTCTGCTTTTCTCTTACCCTGGGGGCTGTGGTTTGTCCTGCTGCATCGGTGTGGGATCAGATTACCAAGGAGGATTAACTCTTTCTGTGACAACCTGGCTTTGCCAGGGCGTCACACACCCCCTTGGTAAAACACGGCCCGTCCTCGGGCCGTCTAGGCACCAACATTTATAAAAACTGGAAAAAGGATAAATAAACACATTACAATCATACATCTTCCCACATCGGGAGGTACGTTTTCTAAAACTTTAACCTGTTCTGCCACCCCGCACCTGCGGAGCAGATGGCCTCCTCCTGAACCTGAGGGCGTTCAACAGGGGTGACAGTCCATAAAACAGTCAACTTTTTAACTTGTGGGTAGCCGTCCATGCTCCGCTACCACTGCTGCTGCCGCCACTCCCAGTACGGGGCACGGGTTCCGTGCTCTGCCTCCTGCTCAGAAGCCAGGCCCACCTGGATGCCCTCGGCGCCGGCTACAACCGGCCTCGCTAACTGCCGAGGGCTCCATCTCTCACTGGCCTGCTCCTCCTCTCTGCAGGTGCACTCCGGCTGCTCCACAGCCGTGACGGGGTACCTGGGCGCGGCTGGCGCCACATATGGGGCAGACTTCCAATCGGGTGCCACCTCCGTTGCGGCCGGGCGGACTGCCGGAGCCGACGTCATCACCGTGGCGGCTGAGCGGACTGCCGGAGCCGGGTAAGATGTCATCGGGGTCGCGGCTACTGCTTGTCCAGGAACGGAATTAGGCAAAGTCCTGGCGTCCCTGCCTTTACAGTCCCGGTCACATGAACTGCAGTTCCTTCCTACTGCTCCCCCTTGGTACTCGGGAGCAGTCCTTCTAGCAACTTTTAAAGTTTCTCTTTCGCTTCCGGTCCTCCGGAGCTTCACTTCCGCCCGCGTTCTGAGGGGGCGGAGCCTCTTTTTCGCGCCCACCGCTTGGGGAAGAAGGCGCTGGGCGGGAAATTTTCGCGCCCAAAATGGCGGCAAAGATGGCGACTTTCAAAATTTTTGCAGCGGATCACCGCTGACAGTCCAGAATAAGGCGCACTTCCTCCAGGAAACTGGATGGGTTCGATCCTGTTCGTGACGCCAAATGTGTCACCCGGGGACCAGGGGGTACTCAGATCCGGGCCACGGGGTCACTTCTGTGGGTATCACGGTGGCGTGACCCGGTCTGTGATCCCAGGCTCCACAGTAAAAGGGGATTTGGTAAGGGAGATTGTCCGTGACGCCACCCACGGTTGTGGTGATTGTGGACACCACCGCTGCTCTTTATGGGGATCCCGGGAGCGGTGACAGGGAGCAGCTTAGTTGTTATTTCTCCCCTCCGTGGGTAGGGGGTTGGTTGTCCCGGGGCCCGGTGATGGGGTAAGCAGGGAGCAGGGCGCAGTGCTGCGGTGCGGTGCCCGAGGGCACGGGCGTACTCACAAGTATTCCACGCAGAGTCACTGGTAAACTAGGAATTGCCGGTGTCTGCAGCCTTCGGTACGGGGTGTTAGTGTCCCACACACGGTGCAGCAGCTCCTGTTGTTCTTTCCCTGCAGCCAGGTGCCTTTCTCTCCACTCTCTTCCTCCTTCTCCTCAGCCGGGAATGGGGAATACACTCCCCTGCAGTGATCCGGGTCACCCAGGTACCGGGGGGCCACTACCCTGCCCGGCTACCTCTGGCCCCTTCCTCACTCACAGCCTGTCCCGGCCCTCTCGGAGCACACTTCACTTTTCAGCCTGGGAGCTACAACTCCAGGCTTCTCTTCTCTCTGTCTCTCCAAACACTCTGCTCCAGCCCCTCCCCTCTGCTCTGCTTTTCTCTTACCCTGGGGGCTGTGGTTTGTCCTGCTGCATCGGTGTGGGATCAGATTACCAAGGAGAATTAACTCTTTCTGTGACAACCTGGCTTTGCCAGGGCGTTACAAGGGCATCGGACTTGCGCAACGGCGCTGTTCTGGAAATGTAGGTCCGCAGAGCCCTGACAAGATCGAGAGTGTGAAGGGCTTTTTCAAAGGAGTGGACCGGGGCTGGGCAGAATGACGGCAACACAATGTCCTTGTTCAGGTGGAAAGAGGATACGACCTTCGGAAGGAAGGCGAGGGAAGGCCGAAGGACCACCTTATCATGATGGAATACCAGATAAGGTGAGCGACAGGAAAGAGCTGCCAGTTCGGACACTCGCCTGATAGAGGTAATAGCGACTAAAAAGGCCACTTTCCAAGATAGTCGCTGAAGAGAGATTTCTCTCAGAGGTTCGAAAGGAGGAAGCTGAAGAGCTCCCAGAACCAGATTCAGATCCCAGGGATCTAAGGGGTGGCGATAAGGAGGGACCAAATGCGCTACCCCTTGAAGAAAGGTACGGACCTGAGGGCGAGAAGCCAGCTGCTTCTGGAAAAAAAAACGAAAAGGCAGAAACTTGTCCTTTAAGGGTACTGAGAGCAAGACCCGAGTCCAGACCGTCTTGCAGAAAAGCAAGAACAGTAGGGATTGAAAAGGTCAGGGGCGACCAATTATGACGGTCACACCAGGAAAGATAGGTCTTCCAGGTCCTGTGGTAAATGCTGGTGGAGGAAGGCTTCCGAGCATTAAGCATGGTATGAACTACCCTGGAAGAAAGACCCGATTTGGCTAGAATCAGGGACTCAAGCGCCACGCCGTCAAATGCAGCTGTGCTGTATTCTGGTGGAATATTGGACCTTGCGACAGAAGATCCAGGCGGTCGGGAAGACGCCAGGGACTGTCGCTGAGAAGTTGGAGGAGCTCTGGGTACCAGGCTCTCCTGGGCCAGTCCGGGGCCACGAGGATCACCGGGATTCCCTCCGCTTTGATTTTCTTGATTACTCTCGGAATGAGAGGAAACGGAGGGAAGATGTAGGGCAGGCGAAACTGTGACCATGGAAAGACTAGGGCGTTGGAGCCGAGCGCTAGCGGGTCTCTCGACCGAGATATGAAGGGACGTATTTTGGCATTCATTCGAGACGGCATGAGGTCCACATCCGGGAGTCCCCAGCGAAGAGTGATCTGATGGAACACTTCTTCGTGGAGGGACCATTCCCCTGCCGCTAGCCCTTGCCTGCTGAGAAAATCTGCGGCCCAGTTGTCTACCCCTGGGATATGGACGGCTGAAATAATGGGGATGTGCTTCTCTGCCCAAAGAAGAATCCTGGATACCTCCCCCATCGCTGCCTTGCTGCGAGTTCCTCCCTGACGGTTGATGTAATCCACGGCCGTGGCATTGTCTGACTGGATCTGAACAGGGAGGCCCAATAGTAGGGGTTGAAAATTCTGAAGGGCCAAAAATATGTCTCTGATCTCCAGAACATTGATGTGCAGGGAGCGCTCGGAAGGAGACCAGCGTCCGTGAACAGTGTGGTGGAGAAACACCGCCCCCCAGCCTATCAGGCTGGCATCCGTCGTGACTACTTGCCAGTGGACCGGGCGGAAGGACTTCCCTTGAGATAGGGATGAGGCTTGAGTCCACCAGACGAGGGAGCTGAGCGCAACCCGAGATAGGCGGACTGACCGGTCCAGGGAAGCTGGATTCTTGTCCCAGGAGGATAGAAGATGCAGTTGTAGAGGGCGCAGATGGAATTGGGCAAAGGACACGGCTTCTATGACCGCCACCATCTTGCCTAACACTCTCATTCCATTCCGAAGGGATGTGTGACGGCGAGAGCGGAGGGATTGAGCGGCCCGGATCAGGGAAGACTTATTGTCTTCTAGAAGAAAAACCCGGGACTGGGCCGTGTCTATCAGCATACCTAGAAAGGTGATGCGCTGATGAGGAATTAGGGATGACTTGTTGAAGTTGATAAGCCACCCTAGCCTTGACAGCGTGTCTAGGCAAATCTGCACGCTTTCTGAGCAAACGTGAGGAGAGCTCCCTTTGACAAGAAGTTCCAAATAGGGAACAACCAGGATGCCTCTGGGGTGTAAAATGGACATGACGGCCGCCATGACCTTTGTGAAGACCCGAGGCGCAGTGGCCAGCCCAAAGGGGAGGGCCCTGAATTGGAAGTGACGGTGTCCTACGGCAAAGCGAAGGAACCGTTGATGAGAGACACATATGGGGATGTGTAAATAAGCATCTTGAACGTCTATGGAAGCTAGGAATTCTCCAGGTTCCATGGCGGCTAGTACTGCTCTCAATGATTCCATTCGGAAAGTTTGAATCCGTACGAATTTGTTTAGCCGTTTGAGGTCCAAGATAGGGCGGACAGAGCCATCTTTTTTGGCAATGACAAAAAGGTTTGAATAGAAACCTTTGCCGCGCTGTTCCAGGGTTACTGGAATGATAACGTTTGCTTTCTGTAAAGAGACTATGGCCTGAAATAAGGTCTGGCTTTGTGTTTCAGACTTTGGAAGACGAGAACGCAGAAACCTGTTGTCCGGCAGGGAAAAGAAATCGATCTTGTAACCTGAGGTGACGATTTCTCGAATCCAAGCATCGTGAGTGTGGTCTAGCCAGATATCCCGGAAAAGCAGAAGCCGCCCTCCCACAGGAGTCGGATCTGCGGGATACCTGGCGTCATGCTGAGGGGGCCTGTACAGTGCGAGGTCCTTTGGGTTTAGGTTGCTTGGAGTAGGAACGCCAAGAAGAGCCCCTTGAGGGACCGGATCCTCGATCTGAGTGTTGTGACGGTCCGTGGGCCGATGGTTTTTGTGGGGCAGACCGAAAGGACTGCCTGCGCCAAGAAGACTTTTTGAAATTTCTGGCTACAGGTCGCTTTTGTGGTAGAATGGTACTTTTACCACCTGTCGCCTCAGATATGAGCTTGTCCAGGGATTCACCAAATAGACGAAGACCCTGGAAGGGAAGTGTGGACAGGAACTTCTTGGAGGCACTGTCCGCATTCCATATTTTTAGCCACAGAACCCTGCGGGCGAAGACAGCATTGGCTGCCGTTAGGGCTGACCAGCTAGCTGCATCTAGGGAGCCGTGAAGCAAATAATTAGAGGCGAGAGAGAACAAATCAAGAATCTCAAGAGCCTCCGGAGGAATATTGCAAGGGCGAAGCAACTTGCGGAGGTTCCTACTCCACACGCTCATAGCTTTTGCCACCCATGTCATGGCAAACAGGGGGCGCAGAGAGGAGCCCGAAGCCTGGAAAATAGATTTGACCGCAGCCTCAACTGCGCGGTCGGACGAGTCCTTGAGAGACGCGTTGTCTGAAACAGACATAACCGTGTGTTTAGCCAGTCTGGATACTGGCGGATCCACAACGGGGGGTACCAACCAGGGCTTAACCATTTCCGGAGGAAAGGGATAAGCGAATGAAGAGCAGGATTTTTTGTTAAACCTCCTATCAGGGTGATCCCACCGTTTAGATATGATTTGATGAAAAATCGGATCCTGGGCAAAGGACTTAGGAGGCTTCTTGGCTCGCTTGATTGCCGACTGAGAAGTCGGGTCCGAGGGCTGATCAGAAATCGACAGAGAGTGATTGACAGCCGCTATTAAAGTGTCTTCCATATGCCTAGACTCAGAAGGGACATCTGAATCAGAGTCAGAGTCTCAGGAATCGTGACTACTAAAGGTCACGGAGTCTGAGTCAGACTGACCATCGTGTGAGTCAGACGAGGCGGAGCGGTCGCAATGGCGCCTTTTGGAGACAGCCTTTTTACGTACTGGGGATGATACCCCAGACGAAGGCGGGCTTCTCTGGGGGAGCTGAGCCGGGGGGAGGCTGTGGGAGCCTGTGGAAGGCTGGGATATCTGAGCGGTCAGGTCATCTAACCTTTTAGACATCAGAAGAGCCCATGCAGGGATAGCCTCATCAGACGGGGGTGCTGCCTGAATGGCGGCCGGGGCCGAACCCACAGATTGCACGACCCCCTGGTCCGGCAACGTCTGTTGTGATATTGTAGTAGGGGCATCGCAGCCCCGGCATAGTGGATAGCTTCGACCATTTGGAAACAAGCTTCCACAGGTGGTACAAGCATAGTACCGGTCCATAGAGGATGCCTGGGAAGCTTTATCACCCTTGCGGTTTTTACGCATGTCAGCAGCAAACGTACAATTATACTGTGAGCCTCTAGCAGTATTACACTACTGTGGGTGAGGAGCTAGTAGCAGTATTAAAAAGGGACTGCTATACAGAGCTGGTATATACCAATAGTAAAGCGGCATACACTGCCAAACAGTCAGTATATACCTGCAGGCACAGTCAGTATATACCACTAAAAGCTGATATACACCGCCAGCCAGCAGGCACACACCGCTAGAAGACAGCGATATACCGCTGAACAGAGCGGTATATAGTGCTGCAGAGTTGCAGAGCCAAGGAGGCGATCTCACCCGTGTCTGCTCCCCACGTGTAATGGCGTCCAGTGTTCTCTGGCAGCATGGAGGGGAGAGACGGCCCACTAGAGGGAGCGGCTTCTAGAGCAGTGGAGGGGGCGTTGCTAAGAATGCAGGCCGACGCCGGGAGCTAAATTAATGATGCTTCCCCGGGATCACGGCCTGCATCGCCCCACCGGCGCCTCCTCCGGCGGCAGTTGGATGCAGGGGACGGGTACACGTCGTCTCCCTACCTGCTCTTGCTCCGTCTGAAGACGCGTTGGTCCTGGGATGCGGAGATCTCGGGGACGCATCTTCGGCTCAAGGCTAGCAGATGCTCGGCTCTGCCTAACACTCTGGAGCTACCTCCGTGAGGTGCTTCCAGGGAGCCTGGAGGGGTACGCAGACCCGACCACTTGGGCGCGAGGAAAGACTGACGGCTTTTGCACGCCAGGTTTCCTCTGCCCGTACACGGGGGGAACGCGGGTGGCAAGGCACCCTAGTATTGCCCCTATCAAAAATAGAATGAATAAGAAAAGAAAAACAAAATAAAAAGTAAAAATAAGCTGGCCTGAGGCACCTCTGGTGGAGCTCAGTCCAGACATGTCAGCCTCCCTGCTGACACTATAAAAAAACTGAACTAGTTCCCGCTTAGCTGGGGATATATGCTGTGGGAGGAGGAGCTAACTCTTTTTTAAACCTAGTGTCAAGCCTCCCCTGGAGACACCATATAACCCACTGTCTGTGTCCCCCAATGAAAAGGCGAGAAAGGAAAAATGACGTGGGCTTCGCCATATTTTTGTATGCTAGCCAGGTACAGCAGGCAGGTACGGCTGCCCCCAACCCCCAGCTGCCTATTTGTACCCGGCTGAGAACCAAAAATATAGGGAAGACCTTTTTTTTTAATTATTTCACGAATTTCATGAAATAATTAAAAAAAAATATGAAGTGGGCTTCGCCCAATTTTTGTGTCCAGCCAGGTACAACTAGGCAGCTGGGGATAGGAATCCGTAGCACAGGTTGGCCCGAGCTTTCTAGGCCCCTCTGCTGCAAATTGCAGTCAGCAGCCGCCCCAGAAAATGGTGCTTTCATAGAAGCGCCATCATCTGGCGCTGTATCCAACTCTTCCAGCAGCCCTGAAGCCAGGTGGCATGCTGGGTAATAATGGGTTAATACTAGCTTTGTTTTACTAGCTAGTATTAAGCCATAGATTCTTAATGTCAGGCAAGTTTGACCCGGCCATTAAGAATCTCCAATAAAGGGTTAAAAAAAAAAAGACACCACACAGAGAAAAAATACTTTAATAGAAATAAATACACAGACACATTAGAGACTCCATGTTTATTACTCCCTGTCAGCCCTCCACGATCCTGCTCTTCTGTCTTCTTTCTCCTTCAACCCATGCAGCTCTGCTACATTAGACAGCACTGCATGGGAGGAAGACGCTGCTGCTCCTTGCAGTCTAATCACTCAGTGAGTGAGCAGAGGCTGCGGGCTGTAAGCGGTGACGTCACAGCTGCCACCGTTACTATAGCAACGACAATCTCCGATCACGTGATTCCCGGTGCCGCTATTTACCGGCTGTGGCAGCCAGTCCTTGCATGTAGGCCGACTCTGTAAAGAGCGCCCACATGCAGGAACGGGGAAGCCGACCATGTGCCAGAGCATTTTGCAGGTACACGGAGATGCTGGAACGAGCACCGCGTACCGGAGAGATGCACTGACAGGACCTAGCATGATGTCTAGCCATGTTACCAGTCTGTAGCCAATGAGATAATAGACACGTGACTGGTCACATGCTATTTTGACGTCATGGAAGATCCTATCATCAGTGCTGGTTACCGGGAGGACGCAGCGATTATCAGAAGGAAAAGCGGCGGGAGACAGAGTGCAGGACGCGTCACGGGGACCTGTAATTTTAATGACAATGTTTATTAACTGTATTTGTACATGTATAATGTGTTTTTATGTGTTTGCCTGCCATTGTTTTCAATGGGGTTCAAATTGGTTCGTCGAACGTTCGACGAACTTGTCCTCCGTTCGACGAACCGAACTCGAACTCTAGGGGGGTGGCTCATTTCTAGTAATGATCCTACTGCCTTGTATATACAGTATATGTCCCTAACCCTGGTATAGCCCACATCCTGCTATATACCGTCATCCTGGCATATGGCCGCATCCTGCTATATACTGGCATATGGCCGCATCCTGCTATATACCCCATCCTGGCATGTGGCCCCATCCTGCTATATACCTCCATCCTGCTACATACCTCCATCCTGCTATATACCGCCATCCTGCTTATATACCCCATCCTGCTCATATTGCCCCCATCCTGCTCATATACCCCAATCCTGCTCATATACTCCCATCTTGCTTATAAAGCCCCATCCTGCTTATAAACCCCCATCCTGCTCATATAACCCCCATCCTGCTCATAATATACCCCATCCTGCTCATAATATACCCCCATCCTGCTCATAATATACCCCCATCCTGCTCATAATATACCCCCATCCTGCTCATAATATACCCCCATCATGCTATATACCCTCATCCTGCTATATACCCCCATCCTGGTATACAGCCCGCATCCTGTGGCACATAAAAAGAAAAAATAAACGTTCAAACTCACCTTACCTAACTCCCTGCAGCATCGCTCCTCCTCCGTCTGTGTCAGTAGCAGCGCCGCTGGAGTGTGGAGCCGGCCACGATCCCTGCAGCACCGCGATGTCCTCCTGTCTGTGCCGGCGGTGGCTGCGTGTGGACACGTGCGCACAGCGATGACATCATTGCTGTGCGCACTGCTAGCCTCCACACAGCTGCCGCCGGCACAGACAGGAAGACATCGCGGTGCTGCAGGGATCGTGGCCGGTGAGTATACTGATTCACTACACCCCGCGCTGATGATGATGTGCGGGGAGCAGTGAATACAGCCGCATATGATCACTCTAGGCTGTAGTTGCCAGGGCCTATCATGCGGGCAGACTGTTTAATATGCGCCCATTTCCCGCCCATCACCCCGCCCACCAGTCAGCGCCGGCTTCAGCGCTGAGAGATGATGGGCGAGATGATGGGTGTGCATATTAAATAAGCGGGCCCACGTGGTCACGGCAGGCTGCTACAGCCTGCTCGTGCCCCCGATGACCCGTTCCACAGCAGCACCCTCATTCCCCGCAGCCCTACATTTAGACTATAAGACGCACCCCCCACTTTCCACCAACATTTGGGGGGAAAAAAGTGTGTTTTATAGTCCGAAAAATACGGTACTCGTTTCACTGTGGATAATTACACAATCTTACCAGCATGTTCACAAGGTCTTTTGCTTTTCTTCTTGGGTTGATATGCACATGTCTGTCCAAAGCATGTTCATCTTTGGTACACAGAACCTGTTCCCTTCCTCAGCGGAATGATGGCTGGACATTCCCATCTTGTTTGTACTTGCGTATAATTGTATGTGCAGATGAACGAGGCACCTTCAGGTATGTGGAAATTGCACCCAAGGATGAACCAGACTTCTGCAAGTCCATAATTCTCTTCCTGAGATCCTGGTTGATTTCTTTTGACTTTCCCATCATGCTACACAAAGAAGCAGTGTGTTTCAGGTGTATATGAATATACATCCACAGATGTGTCTCTAATTAACTCAGATGTTGCCAATAAACCAGAAATAATAAATCAGACGCTTCCAAAGACATGACATCATCATATGGGTTGTCCCATATTGTTTAAAGTAAGGAAGGACCCCGGCACACAGTACAAGAGAAATTGGACAATCCAGGTATGGTATGCTTGGATGATTTTTATTTTCACAATTAAACGGTACTGCCCGACGTGTCGGCTCGCACAAGAGCCTTCATCAGGGACAGATAAGTACTGGGACATGCATGATACAAAAAAGAAAAAACAAGAAATGATTTACAATTACATCATGACAAGGCATCAAGTGTCAAAAAATGAGAAAACAACATATTACCTATTGGGGAGATGTGAAAGGAAGGGGAAGGTGTCGCAATGTGAATGTTAAGAAGTGGTGAGGATATATACAGCCGTATAAGATGTGAGTAGAATAAGAGAATTGTAAATTAAGAAAGGAAGGGGAGAGGAAAGATGGGGAAAGAAAAGGAAGAGAGGAAAAAAAGGGGGGAAAGGAGGGGGAAGAAACGGAAGAAGAGAAAGAAGGAAGGGAGAACAGGAAGGCTCAAGGGAAAAAATGAGCAAGAGGGGAAAGGGGAGGGATCTGAGAGACATACCCGTATTTATGAAGTTCAGGGAAAAGTTCCTAGTAGCACCTTGGAGGCCAGAAAGTTAAAGTGAAGTCTGAGAAAGGAAAGAGATATATAATATACAGAGGACTATAGCTGGTAAGGGCGGAAAAATGTCAATAAGGATAGAGCATGGTATAACTTACATGTGAGTAGTCAAGGAGAACACTTTGGAATGGAAGAATATATGTTACTGTGAAAAAAGGGGAGAGGGAGGAGGAGAAGTGATAGTTCATGAGGAATAGGTAATTGGAATAAAGAGCTGATATAATAGCAAAGAGAACAGGGCATAAATATTGGATACATACCAGTAGAATACTGTCATATAGTGTAGATAGGGCTCACATAGGTAGATGAAGAGATGGATAGATGCTGCTTTATGAATAACAAAGGTGATAATCTGTGATGATGTGGTGGAGAAATTGAAACATAGATAGGTCTGTTATAAGGGATAAATACCAATAAGTGGCGACCTGAGTATATGTAGTATGATAACCAATCATACGTGGTATGTTAGGTAAACCACACAATGCTTGAGGACTTGTTGTACTGGAATAGAGAAATAGCCTAAGTAAGAGGATGTGTGACTAATGTTGGGAAAAGGGAAAAAGAAGAACATACCTAATGGTGAGAGCACCAGAGAAATGCCTGCAATAACATAAGGACATTGTGTTATAAAAACGGCAAGACCAGAAGCAGAGCTTGTAGTGTAGCAGCAGGAAGACATCTTACCTATCGCAGCATAGTGGAGGTGAATATGTGGAGGGAGCCCAGGGACAGGGTAGAGAGAGGGACTATATATACTGGCCGGATGTAAACCATTGGTGGCAGCGGAGGATACACTATGCTGCGATAGGTAAGATGTCTTCCTGCTGCTACACTACGAGCTCTGCTTCTGGTCTTGCCGTTTTTATAAAGGTGCAGGAGAAAGGTGGAAACCACCAACCTGTTAAGGGAGAAGCTGCAGCCGGCTGCAGGCACTGTTCATCACCTCGTTTGGTTTACCAGAGACTCCAGTGTACTGTGTCATAGTGAGTACACCAGTGCCTTCGGGCCGCGCACCGCGCCGTACCACACCAGCACCCAGCACGCGCCCATCTCCATCGCCTCAGCACCTTCCCTCGGGCCCCCGGGACCATCACTCCCCTACTCACAGAGGGGTCAACACCAAGCTGCGCAACACCGTCCCCGGGAGGCCTAGTCAATGGCAGTGGTGGTGTCCATCCCTTCACCACAACCCGTGAGCGGCGTCACAAACTTAAATCCCCTACCAACCACCGCGGCCCCAGCCGTGGAACTCCCCACCGAAGTCCCCACGTGTAGCGCCAACCCCCTTGCAGAGCGACGTGACCCCCTGGTCCGTGAGGAGCTCGAGCCACCCACCGTACGAGCACGGATCCGAGCGGCTCGGCGGCCGGCCGAGCTCGCGGGGCGGTACAATTACAGGCAATGAAAACATTACATGTGCCTGAAAATGGAATAAATTAAAAACATAAGCTCAAGGCGCAAAAAATAAACTATCACTGGGTCCCAGATCCTGAAAAATAAGAACGCTACGGGTCTCAGAAAATTGCAACAAAAGCGCAATTCTTTTTTTGAACAAACTTCTGAATTTTTTTAACCATTTAGATAAAAACTAATATTATACATGTTTGGTATCTACAAATGTGTACTGACCTAGGGAATAATACTGCTAGATCAGATTTCCTATATAGTTAACAAGTGGAAGGAGAAAAAAAAAACACCACACACCATTGTGGAATTTCCCTTTTCTTCGGCGCTCTATTGGGAGACCCAGACGATTGGGTGTATAGCACTGCCTCCGGAGGCCACACAAAGCAATTACACTAAAAAGTGTAAGGCCCCTCCCCTTCTGGCTATACACCCCCAGTGGGATCACTGGCTCACCAGTTTTCTGCTTTGTGCGAAGGAGGTCAGACATCCACGCATAGCTCCACTGTTTGTAGTCAGCAGTAGCTGCTGGCTCTATCGGATGGAAGAAAAGAGGGCCCATATAGGGCCCCCAGCATGCTCCCTTCTCACCCGTGATGGTGCTTGTAAGGTTGAGGTACCTATTGCTGGTACGGAGGCTGGAGCCCACATGCTGTTTTCCTTCCACATCCCCCTGAGGGGCTCTGTGGAAGTGGGATCCTGCCGGCCCCCAAGCCCTGGGGCCGGGCTCCATCCACAGACCCATAGAACCTGCTGGATTGGGAGCGGGAGTGCCGTTCAGGGACATGGCCCTGCAACTTCAGGTACTCTGTGTCCCCGGCAGGCACGGACACTCTCAGGGCTTGCTGAGCGTTATAGTGCGCCGGGGACAGTGGCGCTGTACGCTGGGGGTTAGGTCACTGCAGCTTTGCTGAGTGACGATTGTATGTTGGGAACTACTGCGCCGACCGCTCCTGGAGCGGCGGCGCAGCTGCGACTTGTAGTGCGCCGGGGGCTTGGCGCCGACCGCGCTTGTACGGCGGCGGCGTTTTTAACTTTAGCCCTCGGCTTCTGCGGCCTAGCGCCGCTTCGTTCCCGCCCCCACCCTGTCAATCAGGGTAGGGGAGAGACGCTGCTCAATGGCTGCGCCGAGGGCTGGAGCCTTATTTACATGCTCCAGCCCTCTCACTAGGCACAAGGGGAAGCAGACTTCCCGCTCTTCGTCGGTGTACGCCCAGGGCCCGCCCCCCCTCTCCACAAGGACGCCGGCAGCCATTACACATGCGATCTGGCTGGAAGGAGGCAGCAGGCTCTGGGAGACCCAGACTAGAGGGATTTCTGGCGACCACACACCGCTCCTAAGCGGGTGGTAAGCTGCACAGTAGTGCAGGCCCCACTAGTGCCTCAGTGATATATTAGTGTACTTCTTTATTGGTACCATATATATATATATATATATATATATTTATATAGTGCACTGTAAGGTCGCTTCTGTCTGGACACTCTGTACTGCTCTGAGGACGCAGCAACATGTCATCCGCAAAACGCAAGGCTGCCAAGGCACGGGCTGTGTACACTGTTTGTACTGCATGTGGGGCTAATCTATCAGCAGGCTCCAATGATTCACATTGTGTGCAATGTTCAGTCCCAGTGGCACTTCGCCAGCCAGAGCCTATTGTGGTGGTAGCCCAGGCAGAGACGCCTGTGAACCCTGCCCCGGTGACGGGGACAGACTTTGCAGTGTTTGCTGATAAAATGTCTGAGGCTATGACAAGGATCCTGGAGACCTTGCAGGCCAGGCCAGTTCCTTAGACTATGGACACCGCTGTGGCTATGCTCACTGGTCCCCCTCAGTTGGAACTAATCCGTACTTCAAGGGGGTCTCAAGCATCACAGGCTGAAGTCTCTGACTCAGATGACAGTCCCAGGCAGCCTAAGCGTGCTCGCTGGGAAAGACCCTCGACGTCATCACACTGCTCAGGGTCTCAGCGAGAAGAGTCTCTCTGTGATGAGACTGAGGACGGTGATCAGGAGTCTAATCCTGAGGCCCCTCTCAATCTGGATGCCCCTGATGGTGACGCCATGGTTAATGACCTTATATCGGCGATTAATAGACTGTTGGATATTTCCCCCCCAGCCCCTTCTGCAGAGGAGGCAGCTGCACAGCAGGAGAAGTTCCATTTCCTGTATCCCAAGCGTAAATTAAGTGCTTTTTTGGACCACTCTGACTTCAGAGAATCAATCCAAAAGCACGACGCTCATCCAGACAAGCGTTTCTCTAAACGTTCTAAGGATACCCGTTATCCTTTTCCCCCTGAAGTGGCCAAACGCTGGACCCAGTGCCCAAAGGTGGATCCCCCAATTTCCAAGCTGGCGGCTAGATCCATAGTCGCAGTAGAAGATGGCGCTTCACTTAAAGATGCCAATGACAGACAGATGGACCTTTGGTTGAAATCTGTCTATGAAGCTATCGGCGCGTCGTTTGCTCCAGCATTCGCGGCCGTGTGGGCACTACAGGCTATTTCAGCGGGTTTAGCACAGGTGGATGCTATCATGCATCCAGCAGTACCACAGGTGGCGTCCCTAACTTCGCAAATGTCTGCGTTTGCGACCTATGCTATCAATGCTGTCCTAGAGTCTACGAGCCGTACCTCTATGGCGGCCGCCAATTCTGTGGTTTTGCGCAGAGCCTTATGGTTAAAGGACTGGAAAGCAGATGCTGGTTCCAAAAAATGCTTAACCAGCTTGCCATTATCTAGAGACAGACTGTTTGGTGAGCCATTGGCTGAAATCATAAAACAGTCCAAGGGTAAGGACTCTTCCTTGCCACAGCCCAGAGCAAGTAAACCTCAACAGAAAAAGTGGCAGTCGAGGTTTCGGTCCTTTCGAGGCTCGGGCAAGCCCCAATTCTCCTCGTCCAAAGGGACTCAGAAAGGACAAGGGAGCTCAGATTCCTGGCGGGCTCACTCACGCCCCAGGAAAGCAAATGGAGGAACCGCTTCCAAGGCGGCTACCTCATGACTTTCGGCCTCCTCCCTCCGCATCCTCGGTCGGTGGCAGGCTCTCCCGCTTTTGCGACATTTGGCTGTCACAGGTCAAGGACCGGTGGGTAACAGACATTTTGTCTCGCGGGTACAGAATCGAGTTCAGTTCTCGGCCTCCACTTCGGTTCTTCAGAACCTCCCCACACCCCAACCGAGCAGATGCCCTGCTGCAGGCGGTGGACTCTCTAAGAGCAGAAGGAGTCGTGATCCCTGTCCCCCCTCTGGAACGGGGCCGAGGATTTTACTCCAACCTCTTTGTGGTTCCAAAAAAGGACGGCTCCTTCCGTCCCGTTCTGGACCTAAAACTGCTCAACAAGCATGTGAACGCCAGGCGGTTCTGGATGGAATCCCTCCGCTCAGTCATTGCCTCAATGTCCCAAGGAGATTTCCTAGCGTCAATAGACATCAAGGATGCTTATCTTCACGTGCCGATTGCTACGGAGCACCAACGCTTTCTGCGCTTCGTGATAGGAGACGAACATCTTCAGTTCGTGGCTCTGCCATTTGGTCTGGCGACAGCCCCCCGGGTGTTCACCAAGATCATGGCAGCAGTGGTAGCAGTCTTGCACTCTCACGGACACTCTGTGATCCCTTACTTGGACGATCTATTGGTCAAGGCACCCTCTCAGGAGGCATGCCAACTCAGCCTGAATTTTGCACTGGAGACTCTCCAGGCGTTCGGGTGGATCATCAACTTCCCAAAGTCAAATCTGTCACCGACCCAATCACTAACGTATCTTGGCATGGAGTTTCATACTCTCTCAGCGATAGTGAAGCTTCCGCTGAGCAAGCAGAGGTCACAACAGACGGGGGTGCAGGCTCTCCTTCAGAGTCAGTCGCACTCCTTAAGACGCCTCATGCACTTCCTCGGGAAGATGGTGGCGGCAATGGAGGCGGTTCCGTTTGCGCAGTTTCATCTGCGTCCACTTCAATGGGACATTCTCCGCCAATGGGACGGGAAGTCAAAATCCCTGGACAGGACAGTCTTCCTTTCCCAGACGGCCAAGGACTCTCTGCAGTGGTGGCTTCTTCCCACCTCCTTATCACAGGGAAGATCCTTCCTACCACCGTCCTGGGCGGTGGTCACGACAGACGCGAGTCTGTCAGGGTGGGGAGCAGTGTTTCTTCACCACAGGGCTGAGGGTACGTGGACTCAGCAGGAGTCCAGCATTCAGATCAATGTTCTGGAAATCAGAGCGGTGTTTCTTGCCCTGCTAGCCTTCCAGCAGTGGCTGGAAGGGAAGCAGATCCGAATTCAATCGGACAACTCCACAGCGGTGGCATACATCAATCACCAGGGCGGGACTCGCAGTCGGCAAGCCTTCCAGGAAGTCCGGCGCATTATGATGTGGGTGGAAGCCATGGCCTCCACCATATCCGCAGTTCAAATCCCCGGCGTAGAAAACTGGGAAGCAGACTTCCTCAGTCGCCAGGGCATGGACGCAGGGGAATGGTCCCTTCACCCGGACGTGTTTCAGGAAATCTGTCGCCGATGGGGAAGGCCGGACGTCGATCTAATGGCGTCTCGGCACAACAACAAGGTCCCAACCTTCATGGCACGGTCTCGCGATCAAAGAGCTCTAGCAGCAGACGCCCTAGTGCAAGATTGGTCGCAGTTCCGGCTCCCTTATGTGTTTCCACCTCTGGCACTCTTGCCCAGAGTGCTACGCAAGATCAGATCCGACTGCAGCCGCGTCATACTCGTCGCTCCAGACTGGCCGAGGAGGGCGTGGTATCCGGATCTGTGGCATCTCACGGTCGGCCAACCGTGGGCGCTGCCAGACCGACCAGACTTACTGTCCCAAGGGCCGTTTTTCCATCGGAATTCTGCGGCCCTCAACCTGACTGCGTGGCCATTGAGTCCTGGATCCTAGAGTCTTCAGGCTTATCCCAAGGGGTCGTTGCCACCATGAGACAGGCTAGGAAGCCCACGCCTGCTAAGATCTACCACAGAACGTGGAGGATATTCTTATCCTGGTGCTCTGCTCAGGGAGTGTCTCCCTGGCCATTTGCATTACCTATCCTTCTTTCTTTCCTCCAATCTGGGTTAGAAAAAGGTTTGTCGCTCGGCTCCCTTAAAGGGCAAGTCTCGGCGCTATCTGTCTTTTTTCAGAAGCGTCTAGCTCGACTTTCCAAGGTGCGCACGTTCCTGCAGGGGGTTTGTCATATCGTACCCCCGTACAAGCGACCGTTAGATCCATGGGATCTGAACAGGGTACTAGTTGCCCTCCAGAAGCCGCCCTTCGAGCCTCTGAGGGAGGTTTCACTTTCTAGGCTATCACAGAAAGTGGCTTTTCTGGTAGCGATCACATCTCTTCGGAGAGTGTCTGAGCTGGCAGCGCTGTCATCCAAGGCTCCCTTCCTGGTCTTCCACCAGGACAAGGTAGTGCTGCGCCCCATTCAGGAGTTTCTCCCGAAGGTGGTATCCTCTTTTCATCTTAATCAGGATATCTCTTTGCCTTCGTTTTGTCCTCATGCAGTTCATCGGTATGAGAAGGATTTACATTTGTTAGATCTGGTGAGAGCACTCAGAATCTACATTTCCCGCACAGCGCCCCTGCGCCGTTCGGATGCACTCTTTGTCCTTGTCGCTGGTAAGCGCAAGGGGTCGCAGGCTTCTAAGGCCACCCTGGCTCGATGGATCAAAGAACCAATTCTTGAAGCCTACCGTTCTGCGGGGCTTCAGGTTCCGTCAGGGCTAAAGGCCCATTCTACCAGAGCCGTGGGTGCGTCCTGGGCATTGCGACACCAGGCTACGGCTCAACAGGTGTGCCAGGCAGCTACCTGGTCGAGTCTGCACACTTTCACCAAACATTATCAGGTGCATACCTATGCTTCGGCGGACGCCAGCCTAGGTAGAAAAGTCCTGCAGGCGGCAGTTGCCTCCCCGTAGGGGAGGGCTGTCTTGCAGCTCTAACATGAGGTATTTCTTTACCCACCCAGGGACAGCTTTTGGACGTCCCAATCGTCTGGGTCTCCCAATAGAGCGCCGAAGAAGAAGGGAATTTTGTTACTTACCGTAAATTCCTTTTCTTCTAGCTCTTATTGGGAGACCCAGCACCCGCCCTGTTGTCCTTCGGGATTTTTGGTTTGTTTGCGGGTACACATGTTGTTCATGTTGAACGGTTTTCAGTTCTCCGATGTTTCTCGGAGTGAATTTGTTTAAACCAGTTATTGGCTTTCCTCCTTCTTGCTTTTGCACTAAAACTGGTGAGCCAGTGATCCCACTGGGGGTGTATAGCCAGAAGGGGAGGGGCCTTAAACTTTTTAGTGTAATTGCTTTGTGTGGCCTCCGGAGGCAGTGCTATACACCCAATCGTCTGGGTCTCCCAATAAGAGCTAGAAGAAAAGGAATTTACGGTAAGTAACAAAATTCCCTTCTTTTCACAATTTCTCCACATTTGGGATTTTTTTTCCTGTTTTCCAGTACACTACATGGTAAAATAAATGAGGTCATTCAAAAGTACAAACTGTTCCGCAAAAAAATAAGCCCTTCTATGGCAATACTGATGGGGAAAAAAAATAAAGTTATGGCTCTCAGAAGGTGAGAAAAAAACAAAAATGAAAAATCGCCCGGGGGTGAAGGGATTAAAATCCCCACTTCTCATAAAGCAATCAACATTCCTCATTCTCCCCCATATAGTAATTGTCACCCATCCTGGGCCCTTCCAATAATGCCCCCTCCTCTCCTGGGCACCCTCATAATAATGTCCTCCCACTCCGTCCTGGGCTCCTTCCTCTCCTGGGCACCCTCTTATAATAATACCCCCCCAACCCCATACTGGGCCCCTTTCTATAATAATGCCCCATCCTCTCCTGGGCACCCACTGATAATAATGTCCCCCCACTCCGTCCTGGGCCCCTTCCTCTCCTGGACACCCTCTTATAATAATGTCCCCCACCCTATAATAGTGCCCCCTACTCTCATGGATACTCTTATAATAATGCCTCCCCGAATCCCGTCCTGGGCACCCTCTTATAATATTGCCCCCCCCACACTCCATCTTGGGCCCCTTCATATAATAATGCCCTCTCCTGGGCACCCTCTTAAAATACCCTCCCCCCCTCCTGTCCTGGGCCCCCACTTATAATAATGCCCTTCCACCCCATACTTGCCCCCTTCCGATAATAAAGCCACTCTTCTGTCCTGGGCCACTTCCAGTAATTATGTTGCTGGTTCTGCTGCTCTCCTCCAACACATTTCATTTGGGAGAACAGAGTTTGATGAAGAACAATTTTTATAAGTGCCATCTTGCTCACCTTTCTGTGTGCAGCCTCATAGCTCATAAAATGGCCATCAGAACTAAACCTCCCTCCAGTCCCTTATATATAAATTGTAAGGCCGTGTCTTTAGCGGTGTCCGCCTATCCCAATTTTGCTTTGGATTTTCTGTGCTCTCTTTAACCCCTTCACCACCCGCCGGTTTTCCATTTTTTTTCTCCTCCTCTACTTCCAAGAGCCATAACTTTTTGTATTTTTTTGTCAATATAGCTATATGAGGGCTTGGTTTTTTTTGCGGGACGAATTGCACTTTTGAGTAACACCATTCTGCCCATGTTGTATTGGAAGACTGAAAAAAAATCCAAGTGCGGTGAAATTGCAAAAAAAAAAAAAGTGCAATTGCACAATTGCTTTTCGGTGTTTTTTTTTTAACTTACAGTGTTCACTTTATGTTATAATTGACCTGACAGTATGATTCCCTAGGTGAGCACGAGTTCGTAGATAACAAACATGTATAGTTCTACTTTTATCTGAGTGGTGGGGGGGGAGGGTTGCGCCATTTTTCATGACTTGTAGCATTCTCATTTTTCGGGATCTGGTCCTCAACAACCACTTATTTCTTGTGTCTTGAACTAACGTTATTAATTATTCTATTTTTGGGTAGATGCGAAGTTTTGATCGCCTGTAATTGCATTTTAATGAAATGTTGTAGAGACCAAAAAACATACTTTTGGTGTTTGGAATTTTTTTTCTCCCTGTGCTCTTTACCGATCAGATTAATTGATTTTATATTTTGATAGATTGGGCATTTCTGAACGCAGCAATAGCAAATATGTGTATATTTTTTGTGTAAAGCAGATTTTATTCAAATAAAGAACAGGTTTACAAGTTATAGGATAGGCAACATATGATATAGAGTAGAATAACTCAAATCTTGGAGGTAATAAGTAATACAACACTTTTCTACTTGCATAATAATTCCTTTGATTACACACTTCAGGTCAGACCATCATCACCCATGTAATAGCTTTGTTTTGGAGATGATGCCCACTGGGTGACCAATAATCCACCCCCCATGCAAAAATGTATGCAGCCTCGTTTAGAAAGGGGAGGCAAAGTAGATGCACAAAGTCTCTGAGATGGCAATCCGGGCTAACTATGTAAACATAACATAAAATGTACAAGGAGGAAAGAAAGATGAGAAAAGAAGAAATGTAGGGGGGAGAGGAAAAAGAAAAGAAGGACCAAGATGATGTCTCGTCTGGGTCGTGTGCAGCCCCAGGCACTTTTGTTTTATGGAATGGACAATCACAGAGGTCTCATGCCCCCAACTGAGGCTTGAAGCCATATTACCAGGTCTGGTGTCTCTCTGTACATAATCCACGGCACCCACAGCCCACAGCCTGAACACTCGCTCCCCCGAGTCCGACGCCTGGCCGACCAGCTCCTCCATCCTATAGATCTGGTTAATCTCGGCCACCAGTTCAGCCCGCCAGGGCACTTTGTTCTGCCTCCAGTACCTTGGGATTAATCTCCTTGCCCCCGTCAAAAAATGCCTTAACAGACTTCTCTTGAAGTTGGCGATCGAGATATTGCTTAAGGATAGATAAGCCAGTACCGGCGTCGGCTCAAACCTAGTGGATGACACTTTATTCAGAAGGGCAAACACGTCTATCCAAAAATATTGTAGGAGAGGACAAGACCACCACATGTGGATGTATGAGCCTCTATCGTTTGCGCATCTCCAGCATTCTTCAGAGACAGATGGGAACATGGAATGAATTCTGGAGGGGCAGTGATACCACCTAGAAACTATTTTGTAGCCCCGCTCCTGTGACGCTACATCCAGCGACGACTTGTGGGTAAAGGGTAATATTTTTGAGCGTTCTTCACGCGTGAGGGGTCTCCCCAAATCCACCTCCCATTTTAAGAAGAAAGGGACATCATCTTCCTGTCCAGACAACTCAATCTGGAACATTTTGTACAGCAGGGCAATGGTGTTTTCCATAGGCTCTCCCCCCAGACACAGAGACTCAAAGGGCATCAAGGGCCTATAAAAGTTTGTTTGTGGTGAAAGGGAGTTAATAAAACTCTTCA
Organism: Anomaloglossus baeobatrachus; assembly: GCF_048569485.1. NCBI lineage: Eukaryota > Metazoa > Chordata > Amphibia > Anura > Aromobatidae > Anomaloglossus > Anomaloglossus baeobatrachus. Next base: position 41,322 of record NW_027442156.1, on the reverse strand, counting down.
ATTGCTCAGAACCAAGCCAAGCTCCTGCGGGACTGCGGTAGTCAGGAAAGAAAGAATGAAGGGGCCTCATACCCACATTGGACACTAGATCCCTCATTATGGACACCATACCTCTGGACATGTGAAGAAATACGTTGCCTGTTAAATCTGTCGTGAGTAGAGAATTATTGTGTAAAGATGTCAGTGGTCCAGGTATAGTGGAAATGCCCATTGCCTATGGGACTGCTGGAAATCGCCAATAAAGAGCTCAGATATCTTCACCAGTGCCATAGACAATGAGTGGAGCAGGGGTGTGCATGTTCAGCCTTAATTGCTTTGTCTGGGTTTTCCAAAGCATTGTCCACTAACCTTTGGACTTTCCACTATTAGTAAGTGGTTTCCTATTTTGTTGATAGGGTATAATTATAAATTCCTTGGGAATCCACTTTAATAAGGTTTTCTACTTTCAGAGCACCCCCACTTACCCAGATGCAGAGGTTTTTACAACCACTAGCTTTTTACTCACCCTCCCCTGGTCCAGCACTGAATCTCTGCCGCTGGCTGCTGTTGTCTGCAGTGAGAAAAGATGCTGAGCTCACTGACTGGTTGTCAACGTGTCATTAACGCTGCAAACAAAAACGGCAGAGTCCGTGCTGGACCCAGGGAGAGTGAGTAGAGCACGGTTTATTGTTTTAAAGAGAAACCGCACCAGCAGACATGGAATTTTGAAACATTTAGTGCCATAATATAAGCTGTTTTCTAATATACTAGGCTGTAAAAATGTTCTACCGTTTCCCCATCTACCCTAACTGCTTCTTTGTTTTTTTTCTTACCTAATTTTTTGTCTGAATACTGCAGTGCATGCTGGGATACTCAAAGCATTGGGGGGAGCAGTGTCAGTGTCACTTCCACAGCGTCTGCCCCTCCCTGAAACAATGATTTACCAGTGACACTTGTTTCATGTGCAGCGCTGTCACTGCTGTCTCCCTGGGTGTTTTCCTAGTGCAGCGTCTCCCCCAGTGTCCTGAGCAATGAGAAGTGTCATTATACCCAGCGATACAGGACATCAGCGTCGCCCCACAGGTGACGCCACTGGTGTCTGCCAGTCTGGACGCTTAGCTCCTCGCACTGGGAAGAAAAAGCACAATGAAGGCCGCATAATGGCGGGCAGACAACAGCACATAGGGGTGTGACAATGCACTAGGAAGACAGCGCACGGGGGAAGGAGGCACATGGGGATAAATGATTGCATAAGGAAAACTGCACACGGTGGGGTTGGGGGCAACACTGCACTAGTAAGACAATCAGGGGCACAGAAGTCACTGCTGACACTTTATTCCAGGGAAGAGTGTGGTGGAAGTGTGGCACCCCTGAGGTTCAGGTCGCCACAGGGTACTGCACCTCAAGTGAGGTGTTGTATCTATCTCAAGTAAGGGGGTGGTCATAACGGTTATGGGACTTCCCGATCACTGAAGCCAGCCACCTGGGGGGTGGGTTCCACTGGTGGTAGAGGAAGGCGCAACACACTCACACAGTTGAGTCCAGACCATAGTTATGGCAAGATCTCTCTGGAAAACTTGGATTTTACTGGGCTCTGAGCGTTGGAGCAGGAGCTCAGCAGGGGTACCTAACTGCTGAGGGGGACACCCTAGAAATAGGACACTCACTCTCTCCTTCTCCTTTCACAATGCCAGTGATCACCCATGACCGGATCTGGGATTAACCTGAGCCCATCATGGCAGTGACCAGTGTGACCAGGCTGGCAGCTGAAGTTGTGAGTAAACTACACCCTGAACCAGCAGAGATTGTGTTGGCTCAACCTTTCCAGCGCCACTGCCCTGCGCTTAGGTGCCAACGGCCAATAAAAGCCTCATCATCCACCAGGGACCCGCTTCATCATCCTGCCTGCCATAGCACCTGCCACGACGAGGAACCCAGCAGTGACAGCTATTCGCCTGACCAACGTGCGGAGCCGCCGCCCAACCTACACCGCACCTACTGTCTCCTCCCCAAAATCCTATAGAATGTAAGCCCGCAAGGGCAGGGTCCTTTTCCCTTTGTACTAGTCTGTCTACTGTAACTTGTATATGTGTTCTGTATGTAACCCCTTCTCATGTACAGTACCATGGAATCAATGGTGCTCTATAAATAAATAATAATAATAATAATAAATAAAAATCCCTGGTGCGGTTTGTGGAACACCTGACGCGAAGCGGCTGCAACAGGCACCACGAATGGACTGTGTTATAAAGAGACTGAAAATTAAGATGGCGGACGACAGCGTGGACCCCAAGATGGTGACGAGTGACCAGAGGGAGAGAGACCCTGCCCATCGTGGGAGGCGACAGCGCTCAATGGTGCGAAAACATACTCGGTCCGGAGGAGTGGCAGCCATAAAGAGCGGAGGCACTGAAGATGAGGTCCGTTCTGGAGCAGAATGCACCCAGGTGAGAGGGGTGTGGTCACCGAAGAAACGCCTACTGGTGAGTGACCTCCAGTGTCAGCGAGGGGCGTGGCTATGGGCGCGGCTGGCGAGATGGACAAGTGACGCAGCAGGCCACTGGCACCAGAAGAGGCGGGCCCCAGGACACAAAACGTGTGTCACTAAGTCGGCTGGCGCCATTTTGTGAGATGTCAAGGAGAAAGAAAGTTGTGTGAGGAAGATACGGAGAATTCCTGAGACCCACGAGAGCTGCCGGGGATTATCCAGCTGATGACTCCAGGAGCAGTTGGTGAGCAAAACTCCGGCAGATTCATGAGCGGAGTCACTCATCTATGTCAGCTGGGGTGCCACTGCGCACCCCGCCCTGGGTCTTGTCCGCACTGAACTAAAAATACACTGCTGGGCCAGGCTGACGATGGCGGAACCGGAAGATGTGGAAGCAGCCCCTGCGGCCGGTTGAGCCCCGGAGAAAAAGACAGAGGCCCCAGCAGATGATCCAGACATGCCAGCCCTGGAAGAAATGGAGCTGAAGTCGGAGGAGGAGTCAGGCCTTGAAGAGGTAGGACCGATTGTGCCCTGGTTCCGACCTGGTGCCGCACCGTTGGAGGCCTCCGCTCCCAAATACTGCAGGGGGAGAGACATGCTGCTGAGACCCATGAGCCACGTACCTGGCAGTGAGCCCTGACGCGAGCAGGTGCCAGCAGCAGCCCTGCCCCCAAGTGACTGGGTGACAGCTTGGACCCTGCAGGATTAGGAGGCAGTTGTGAGGGAGAGAATGCAGGCGGATGCATTGGCTCGGGACTGGAAGGACGGTCCTAAAAGGCACAAATTCGATTGCCAATGCTCCTCAGGCTGGGAAGTCACTTTCAACTAGGACCAAAGGCTACGGCTTTATCGAGGAGGAGTATACCTGTCACCAGGTCTACGTCAACCGGGCCATGGTGACCAGGCCGTCTCTCCTTTCCTGGCTGCGGACCCTCTATGTGGGAGAGAGGGTCACCTTTATAAAGCTGCAATGCCGAAAGGGATGGTGCATGGTCGGGGTGACACAGCCTGCGGAGGCCGAGGCGGAGCGCATGGAGAAACGACAGAGAGCAGTAGCTGCTGAGCCAACTAGATCAGCGGCTCCGGCGGGCCTGAGAGAACAGAGGGAGCACCAGACAACCCAATGACCGGCGCGGAAACAGGCAGAACATCCGCCATCCCTTGCAGTGGCTGCAGCAGCCCCCTCGGTGATCATCACCGGAGACAAAGTCTACCAAATGTACTTGGAGAGGACCCCGGGGGAAGCAGGAGCACCCGGATGGAGCCGACCGGATGAGAAACCCATGGATATGGCGACGCCCGATGTCCCCAAATACAATTGATGCATGTAAAAAGAGGTTGACCTCAGAAAAGAAGAAGGCTGGAAGTGGCTGAGGACAATTGAAAAATTGCCAGTTTGTGGACGGGGAGGCCAGTTCCCGACTGCCCTCCTGTGAGAAAAAGTTAAAGGGGTTGTCCGACATAACAAAAATGTTTGAGTTTAAGCTAATCTGTGCTGTATTGTCATATTAATCACCCCTACATTGTTATTTTTTGTTTTCTAACTTTTGTTCCTCTTGAATTATCTCTTTATTCTGTGCAGCTTCTTGTTTACATTCAGCTCCAGCAAACATGACCACTTCCTGTGCAAAACCTCCCAGTCACAGCTGGCACCGCCCGGCCTCAGTGTCCAGCCCCACCCCAGTGTCCAGCCGCACCCTCTGTCCGCCCCCTGCACACACATTCCCTGTCAGTATATTCTGCCCCAGCACTGACCTCTCATCACTACACGGCAGGACACTACAGGGCAGGACACTGCAGTGCAGCACATTACAGGACACTACAGGACACTACAGGGCAGCACATTACAGGACACTACAGGACAGGACACTACAGGGCAGCACATTACAGAACACTACAGGACAGGACACTACAGGGCACTACAGGGCAGGAGACAAAAGGGCAGCACATTACAGGACACTACAGGACAGGACACTACAGGGCAGGACACTACAGGACACTACAGGGCAGCACACTACAGGGCACTACAGGGCAGGACTCTACAGGGCAGATCACTACAGGGCAGCACATTCCAGGACACTACAGGACAGGACACTACAGGGCAGCACATTACAGGACACTACAGGGCAGCACACTACAGGGCACTACAGAGCAGCACATTACAGGACAGGACACTACAGGGCAGCACATTACAGTACACTACAGGGCAGCACATTACAGGACACTACAGGACAGATCACTACAGGGCAGCACATTACAGGACACTACAGGACAGGACACTACAGGGCAGCACATTACAGGACACTACAGGGCAGCACACTACAGGGCACTACAGGGCAGGACACTACAGGGCAGCACATTACAGGACACTACAGGACAGGACACTACAGGGCAGCACATTACAGGACACTACAGGGCAGCACAGTACAGGACACTACAGGACAGGACACTACAGGGCAGCACATTACAGGGCAGGACACTGCAGGGCAGCGCACTACAGGACACTACAGGACAGGACACTACAGGGCAGCACACTACACGGCAGATCACTACAGGACACTACAGGGCAGGACACTACAGGACACTACAGGGCAGGACACTACAGAGCACTACAGGGCAGGACACTACAGGACACTACAGGGCTGCGCACTACAGGGCAGCACACTACACGGCAGCGCACTGCACGGCAGCGCACTGCACGGCAGGGCACTACAGGGCAGGGCACTACAGGGCAGCGCACTACACTACAGCATTGCAAATAACAGCCCCACATCGGGCTCTGCACCCCACACCACATCGGGCTCTGCACCCCTCACCACATCAGGCTCTGCACCGCATACACACACATCGGGCTGTGCACCGCATACACAAACATACATACACACACACACACACACACATCGGGCTGTGCACCGCATACACACACACACACCACCCCATAGGGAGTACATACTCACCCGTCATCGGTCCCCGCCGCTCCTGCACGTTCGCGCGCTGTCTGTGCTCTAGACATATCAGCACAGTGGTGACTTCACCGCTGTGCTGAAGAGAGTTCAGACAGCGTGCAAGATGAGAAGCAGCGCTGCGCTGCTTCTCATCAGCACTTTCAAATGTACCGGCATCTGTGATCTGTGATGCCGGTATATTTGAATGTGTGATCCTGAGCAGGGGGGCCGGTGCTGGAGCTGACACCATGGCAGCTGCCGCCAGGCCCCGCCGCCAGGTCACGGACCCCCACAGCAGTGCAGGGGGAGGTGCGGGGGAATGTGTGGGAGGGTGCAGGGAAGGGGGGCGGGGCTCATCGCACTGTACAGCCCAGCAAGGAGGCGACATGCTGTTTCCACATTTGCATGTCAACATGGCCCTGCCCATGTAGACATGAAATGACCGGAAGCAGCAAAATCGCGGCAGGAGCGGTCACATGACCGCTCTGAGCCGGGGGAGAGGGGCTGACAGCAGGGCAGGTAAGTGGTCTCTATCTACTTACCTGCCCCAATGTAGCCCCATAGGGAAATAATAAAAAAAAAGCAAATTAAGCCGGATAACCCCTTTAAAGGCCATGAGCCTCTGTTGGGCTGAGATGTTGCCCTGTGTGAGCCAAGGGATAATATGATAACCCTCGCGGCCGGACAAGGCCAGGTTTTTGCTTTTGATTATTGTGGAGGGATGTTGTAATACCCCTCGTGGTCTGAACTGTGTGTTTTTTTGTTTCCCCCCAATCCAAGCTCGGCACATGTTGCGCCCCCCTGCTGGATTTGGGAACTCTGCCAGCCCTTGGGGCAGGAGGAAGACTGTGACTTCGGCCCAGGAGTCCCTTGCAGCTCTCATGGACTTGGCCCATTTTGCCCCTGTGGACTAATCATGTCCTGTTTATGGACGTTGCCCCCTGGACTTAGTCCTGTCCTGTTTCAGGACAAAGTCCATGGGGGGAAAAGTCCATGGCCCCTGAGAGACTGAGCCCTATCCTGTGCAGCATGGAGGAGGGAAAAGTGAAACGGATGACCCGATGTGCTGGCCAGGTCAGGAAACAGGACAGTGTTTTTCAGTTTGTGCCCCCAGAACTTTGTGGATGAATTTTTCTTAAAGAAATATGCCCCCCACTTTGCAGTTGGTGGGAGATAATGACAAAACAATTTTGTGGGTAATCAAAGTCCCAAACAAAGAGACTGCTTCCTTGGACTGAGTGGGGTACTGTTGTTGGCCACAGTCCTCATGTTTAAATCAAGAAATGTTTTGATACTGTTTTAAGTGTAGAATGTGTGCATGCTTTTATGTTTTTCAGATGCCCAGTTGGTCGGGAATGACCAAGGTTAAAGAGGGGAGGGATATAAGAGGGTTACCCATGGTCAGTACTCCCCTGAAGACATCGTGCGCTGCATTGCCAATGTATATTGTGTAAGTTTTATGTGAGTTGTGCCACAATTCTGTCGCTGTGACAAGGTGGCATTGGGCTCCCTATTTGCTAGGAGGGAGTCTTGCACAAGAGATGCAGGACTAGGAGTTTTGGTGTAGCAGGCCTCATAGCATAGGGGTTGGGAGTTCCCGAGTTAGTAAGGGTATGTGTGCAACTTGCGTTCTTGATTTGACAAAAAAAATTGCACCCTCTGGCAGACTTTGACAATTGCAAACACTGCGCTTGACAAAAAAAAATGCATCCAAAACGCAAGCATTTTGGATGCGTTTTTGACAGGGTGAGTTTTTTAAAGGAGAAATAAAATATGATAGATTAGGATAATTGATAGATAGAAGAGATAGAAAAAAATAAAAATAATAGTTAGATAGAAAGAATATATAGAATAGACAATAAGAAAGAATATATAGAATAGATAGAAAGAAATAACAGAATAGCTCGAAAGAGTGACAGCTAGCTTTTCCAGCTGTTTTTTTTATTTTTTGGGGTAAAAAAAATTGAATTGGGGCCCCCCTATTTTTCTTATCTAGCACAGGAACAGCAGAAGCTGCGGGCTGCAACCCTCAGCTGTGTGCTGTACCTTGGCTGGTTCTGAAAAATAGAGGAGATCCCACACTTTTTTTAGTGATTTTTTTTTTTCTTTTTAAAAAATGACATGCGGTCACCCCCATTTTTCTAAAACCAGCCAAGGTACAGCAGCCAATCTGGGGCTGATATTATTAGGGTGGGAAGGGCCATCGTTATTTGGCCCTTTCCAGCCTAACATTGCACCAATTCTGGCTGAAGGACTACAGCTATGACCGCAAATCACCTGAGTGACGGCACCGCTGATCGTGCTGCTCACTTCAGTCACTCGGGTGATTTGCCGTCACGGGTGGAGGACTCCTGCTGTGACCGGAAATCACCTGAGTGACAGCACCGCTGATTGCGTAGCTCACTTCAGTCACTCGGGTGATATGCTGTCACAGATGGAGGACTCCAGCTGTGGCAGCAGCTAACCTGAGTGACGTCACTGCTGATAGCGCTACTCACTTCAGTTGCGGCCTGAACCTCACAGCGGGCAGTTTTGTTCTATGGCGCTCGCTGTGAGGGTCAGATTTAGCAGTGCTGGAAGCGTCGTGGGACCTTGTGTGGATTATGTCCGACCTGGTGGGAAGGTTGGAAGGTTAATAAAGTGATGAAAGAGAGTGCTTTTGTTGGTATATGCAACAGATGAGGACTTCTTTGTATATGTGTGACGGAGGACTTTATGCTGATCTAACGGTAGATGGCGATGTTGTGTAAAGTTTCCTTACTCACTGTATTGTAAAAAGTCTTTTCTTTTCTTCCTGGTTTCGTTTTTCACTTCCTGATGCAATGCTGTATGACTGTGCAAATCATTACCTCATGTTCTCTCAGAAGTAAAGAGCTTGTTATCCCATGTAATCTGCTCTGTGAACTTTGTTCTGCAACTGGGAAGCTAGAAGCTGTGCAACAGCTTTTTTGTCTTTTATTTGAAATAAAGGATTTTTCTGTGTTAGTGTTTATTTACTTTCACTTACAAATTAGTGATGAGGGGGAGTCTCATAGACGCCTGCCATGACTAATCTAGGACTTAGAGGCTTCCATGGGCTTCCATTAACTCCTTATTACCCGGATTGCCACCGCACCAGGGCAATCAGGATGATCTGGGTAAAGTGCTGGGACTGTCACATCTAACGGATGCGGCAATTCCGGTTGGCTGATATTTTTAGGCTAGGGGGCTCCCAATAACGTGGGTCTCCCAGCCTGAGAATACCATCCCTCATCTGTGAGGTTTTATCTTGGTTGGGTTTCAAAATGGAGAGGGACCACACGCCATTTATTGTTTGTTTGTTTTTTAATTATTTATTTATTTTACTATATGATATAGACCCGCCCACCGGCATCTGTGATTGGTTGTAGTCAGACAGCTGACACTCAGCATTTGGTTGCAGTCAGACGCGCCCCATCATAGGCGTCGGTGGGCGGGGAAGCAGTCAATATGAAATGAGCCTAATGAGCGGTCGGCACTTTCAGAAGCAGAGGAAAGGCGCTGCAGGAGTAGCGTGACACCTACGCCAGTAAATGGTGAGTATGAAGCGGAGAGAGACAGAGAGAGACAGAGAGAGAATGGAGAAAAGTTGGTGACCTGCGTTTTTGTTGACAAAAAATGCATACAAAATGCAACCAAAAAGCAGTGGAAACGCACAGCTAACATTTTGGTTGCATTTTGGACATACCTTATTCATTTCAATGGGTGACAAAACATGACCAAAACGCAAAAAGAATGAACATGCTGCTTTTTTTGGTCAAAGATTTTGAGAAATATATGTCAAAATAAACGCTGACAAAAAGAATGCAACGTGCAGATGGAAATTCTGATTTCTCATAGCCTTTGCTGGGGAAGCAAAACGCATGCAGTTTGTCAAATAACACAATGCAGTTTAAAACGCAACCAATACATAAGAAAATAATGCAACATGCGGACATAGCCTTAGTCAGATAGTGCCAGAGATGGTGTGAAGAAGCAGCTGAGTGGTGCAGCGGTAGAGAAACAGGCAGAAGCATTGGGCAGGAGGAAATCAGAAGCTGGTGAACTGAAGCATTATGTTACAGAGAGGTAGCCTGGAAGTAGAGCGTGAACTAGAATAGCGCCAAGAAGGATAAAGTGAATAGTGCGGTTATTGTAAGGACCTTAGGGGTACTTTGCACGCTGCGACATCGCTAGCTAATGATAGCGATGCCGAGCGCGATAGTACCCGCCCCCGTCGCACCTGTGATATGTAGTGCGAGCTGCCGTAACGAACATTATCGCTACGGCAGCTTTACACTCACATACCTGGTCGGCGACGTCGCTGTGACTGCCGAGGAAACCCTCCTTTAAGGGGGAGGTGCTTTAGGCGTCACAGCGACGTCACAAAGCGGCCGGCCAATCAAAGCGGAGGGGCAGAGATGAGCAGGATGTAAACATCCCGCCCACCTCCTTCCTTCCGCATAGCCGGTGGACGGCAGATGCAGGTAAGGAGATGTTTGTTGGTCCTGCAGCTTCACACACAGCGATGTGTGGCGCTGCAGGAATGACAAACAACATCTTACCTGCGGACGCACCGACATTATGGAAATGAACGACGTGACACAGATCAGCGATTTTTGACTGTTTCACGCTCGTTCATCTCCGCTCCTAGTATTTACACGTTGCGACGTCGCTACCGGATGTGCGTCACTTTTGTTTTGACCCCACCGATATCGCAGTAGCGTTGTCGCAACGTGCAAAGTACCTCTTAGTCTTCAGACAGTCACCGTCACTGCAGGATTGGGATCCTCGGATGCAACCCGGTAGAAGATAGCCTTTCAGAGAACAGTGAAGTGTAGAGAAGAAACTCTCATGCCGGTGAGACCCTGAGAACAGCCGTGATGGGGAGAGCCATGTTGAACTGTGAAACAATGCCTGTGAAATATGTGTGCCTCTCCTATGGGGAAGATTGGTGTTTCCAAGACACTGGTGACAGTAAAGACAAAGTGTTTTATAGCTGGCCCAAGTGTGGACTTTATTCTTATGGGAGTGAATCTGCAGCATGTTCCTTGGAGCAGCAGCAGCAGCGGACTGACAGCCCAGAAGTACCCGGTTACTCAGGTATCGCACCACAGCACCAACCCAAACACACACTGCAAACCCCTTTTCTGTAGCGTGTCAGGCGGGTGCTGGACTATGTCCCTCACCCCCGGCTACCAATCACAAGAGAATTGAGATAAGGCAGATGAGACTAGTCAGCAAGGAACGACTTGAGGAACCTGGAAATGGTGACAACATGCACAGTCACATCATCACTCACATACGGCCAGACTATCTATACAGACAACCCCTTTTACACAAATACATTGGTTGCTATTTATTGATTTCTTACCTCCTGTCTGCTCTCGCCATCTTTTCCGGCTTTTATTTTCTTCTTCATACCTAAAAATTAAAGTGGACATAGATATTGATGAGATACAATCTTTACATTCGGCCTCATTTACATTTCTGTTCCTGTTTTACGTCGCCCAACCTGAAGTTGCTGAGACACTGCAATATTGGATGGAAGGGCTCACGCCACCGGATTAGCTGGACGAGTGCTAGCGGATTTTTTATTGAATAGCACTCGGCCCAACGTTTTTCAGAGGGCCAGTGCTGAGGCCCAATTTGTTGTTTTACTGACAGAACCTCTTGGTGCTGGCTACAATTTGCCATTCAATCGGATAAGACTCATTCAGGTCTATGGTGCGAGGGACACATTGCCATCCAAGGGCGGTCAGATTTCTCCATCTTCTCCTCAGTGAGGTCATAAGCATCATTTACATCTGCTTTACAACAGCAGCAGTTTTGGAACAATTTGCTTCTCAGTAATCTAGATGGGTTAAAAGTTTCTCAAACTAATTTTTTGTTTAGGGACCACTTCACATTTGGAGTGACTTTAAGGGGCCAATGTGACAGAAAATACTTAAACGTGACAGCTTTAAAAAACTGCACCCCTCAAAGTAGTCAAAACCAAATCCAAGAAGCTTATTTACCCTTTAGATGCTTCACACTAATTAAAGCAATTTTGAACATTAAATTAACATTTTAATTTTTCGCACAAAAATGTGTTTATTTAGCAAAAAATTGTTCCATTTCACAAGGGTTACAGGAGAAATAATATGGAGCATAGAATTCTGTCCTATTTCTCCTGAGTATGTTGATACTGCATATTTAGTGGAAAAACGATGTGCGAGCGCAAGGTGGGGTCTGGAAGGGATGGAGCGGAATTTGCTATCTATTCCAGAGAGCATGCTGCATTTGTAGAGCCCCTGATGTGCAAACAGTGAAGACTCCCACAAGTGACCCCATTTTGGAAACTAAACCCCTCAAGGAATTCATCTAGATACGTGGTGCGCACCATAAATCCCCAGATGCTTCACAAAGTTTTATAACATTGAGCCGTGAAAATAAAAACACACATTGACATACAAATTTTGCTTTAGTTCCAATTTTCTCATTTTCACAAGGGTATTGGCAGAAATTACACAACACATTTTGGGGTCCATTTTTATTTCTGAGGACAGACACATACCTCCAAACTTTCCAAGAAAGGAAAGAGGGCCAAACTGTGTGTCACGCTATGTGTGCGCCACGGCGATTTTAGGCCACGCCCCTAACCATACCCATTTCACAACTAGTCACGCCCATAACCACTCCCCATCCACACCCATTCAGCACTGCCGATCACATTGTTTTATAAACAATAATTATAAACAGAAAAAATATAAAATATTCTTAATGCAAACTTGGTAGTATTTATTTTAAATTAGAATATTTTAAAGCAACAAAATTCTATTCTAAAGCAGATCTGACACCTTAATCTACAATAGGTAAAAGTTGCACATTACATATACTGTAAGATCTACTCTATTAGACAAATTATCTTTAATAACATTGTGCTTCTGGTTAACCCCTTTAACTCCCCCGGGAGTGCCGGTGTATTTGCAATGATGGTGCGTGAGGGAGTGCCGGTGTATGTGTAGTGATGGTGCGTGCAGGAGTGCCGGTGTATGTGCGGTCATGGTGCGTGCGGGAGTGCCGGTGTATGTACAGTGATGGTGCGTGCGGGAGTGCCGGAGTATTTGCAGTGATGGTGCGTGCGGGAGGGCCAGTGTACGTGTAGTGACAGTGCGTGCGGGAGTGCCGGTGTATGTGCGGGGATGGTGGGTGTGGGAGTGCCGGTGTATGTGCAGTGATGGTGCGTGCAGGAGTGCCGGTGTATTTGCGGTGATGGTGCGTGGGGGGGTGCCGGTGTATGTGCGGTGATGGTGCGTGCGGGAGTGCCGGTGAATGTGTAGTGATGGTGCGTGCGGGAGTGCCGGTGTATGTGTAGTGATGGTGCGTGCGGGAGTGCCGGTGTATGTGTAGTGATGGTGCGTGCGGGAGTGCCGGTGTATGTACGGTGATGGTGCGTTGGGGGAGTGCCGGTGTATGTGCGGTGATGGTGAGTGGGGGGAGTGCCGGTGTATCTGTAGTGATGGTGCGTGCAGGAGTGCCACTGTATGTGCGGTGATGGTGCGTGCGGGAGTGCCGGTGTATGTGCAGTGATGGTGCGTGGGGGGAGTGCCGGTGTATGTGCGGTGATGGTGCGTGGGGGGAGTGCCGGTGTATGTGTAGTGATGGTGCGTGCAGGAGTGCCGCTGTATGTGCGGTGATGGTGCGTGCGGGAGTGCCGGTGTATGTGCGGTGATGGTGCGTGCAGGAGTGCCGGTGTATGTGCGGAGATGGTGCGTGCGGGAGTGCCGGTGTATGTGCAGGGATGGTGCGTGCAGGAGTCCCGGTGTATGTGCGGGGATGGTGGGTGGGGGGAGTGCCGGTGTATGTGCAGTGATGGTGCGTGTCGGTGTATGTGTGGGGATGGTGGGTGGGGGGAGTGCCGGTGTATGTGCGGGGATGGTGGGTGGGGGGAGTGCCGGTGTATGTGCAGTGATGGTGCGTGTCGGTGTATGTGTGGGGATGGTGGGTGGGGGGAGTGCCGGTGTATGTGCGGGGATGGTGGGTGGGGGGAGTGCCGGTGTATGTGGGGGGATGGTGGGTGGGGGGAGTGCCGGTGTATGTGCGGGGATGGTGGGTGGGGGGAGTGCCGGTGTATGTGCGGGGATGGTGGGTGGGGGGAGTGCCGGTGTATGTGCGGGGATGGTGGGTGGGGGGAGTGCCGGTGTATGTGCGGGGATGGTGGGGTCTCTCTCTCTCAGCCTAAAAACAAAGAAAAAAAAAATGGGATCCGTCACCTCAGTTTTTACACAATCAGAGACGTATCCGTCGCACCAGGCACAAAGTGGATTGTCTTAAACCTTATCTCATGATTGTTACAATCAAAAGATACTCCGAGTGTATCAATGCACAATAAAGAATTCCATAAGCTTTTTTAGGATAAAACCCAAAACTTTATTAGGCAATCAAACATATAAATATTAAAATAAACAGGGAGACACACCTTGTTGAAGGACAGAAATATGCCACCGTTTTGAACACGCATCGGTATTTTCAGTCAGATAAAGCACAAGTATTGCAAATCGTTATTATTATTCTTTCATGTGTCAAACTATTAGTAGCAAGATATCATTATTTTAACCAAAATTATCAAGACATGAACATTGCAGACAGCAATTCCACCCTTCGTTATTGCTATTCTGGCATAATAAGCCTATATTCATATAGGTGCCTTGCCGTCAGCATGCTCAAGCCCTGTGCATACTATGCTCCACAATATGGATGTGTGTCAATAGCCGCATATACATACAATGCACCTATAGGCTCATAACAATCCCACAGATTGAACAAAATAGGTAAGTATATTATATTATATTTGGCCCATAAAAATAGATGAAATCAGGGCTTTTGTCTGTAAAGAGTATACATATACCGCCAATATCATAATCAAACTATATATTGTCATCACCATAAGACATGTGGGCAGACACATATATTATGAAAAGTAATTAACAGTCTTGACACACATCCAAGTTGTTCAATCATTCACAGATGAAAACGCTGCAATGTGCACAGTCAGAAGCACAAGTGGCAATGCTCTGAATAAAGGTGTTCATCTAGAAATGCACAGCATCACTATCGTATTCCACCACAGTGAGTGTGATTTGTTAATCACCAAGTGTGCAGGTATAGTTTGACACATGAAAGAATAATAATAACGATTTGCAATACTTGTGCTTTATCTGACTGAAAATACCGATGCGTGTTCAAAACGGTGGCATATTTCTGTCCTTCAACAAGGTGTGTCTCCCTGTTTATTTTAATATTTATATGTTTGATTGCCTAATAAAGTTTTGGGTTTTATCCTAAAAAAGCTTATGGAATTCTTTATTGTGCATTGATACACTCGGAGTATCTTTTGATTGTAACAATCATGAGATAAGGCTGAGGGGCACTTTGCACACTGCGACATCGCAGGTGCGATGTCGGTGGGGTCAAATTGAAAGGGACGCACATCCGGCATCGCATGCGACATCGCAGTGTGTAAAGCCTGGATGATACGATTAACGAGCGCAAAAGCGTCGTAATCGTATCATCGGTGCAGCGTCGGCGTAATCCATAATTACGCTGACGCGACGGTCCGATGTTGTTCCTCGCTCCTGCGGCAGCACACCACACATCGCTGTGTGTGAAGCCGCAGGAGCGAGGAACATCTCCTACCGGCGTCACCGCGGCTTCCGTAGGATATGCGGAAGGAAGGAGGTGGGCAGGATGTTTACATCCCACTCATCTCCGCCCCTCCGCTCCGATTGGCCGCCTGCCGTGTGACGTCGCAGAGACGCCGCACGACCCGCCCCCTTAACAAGGAGGCGGGTCGCCGGCCACAGGGACGTCGCACGGCAGATGAGTGTGTGTGTGAAGCTGGCGTAGCGATAATTTTCGCTACGCCAGCTATCACCACATATCGCTGCTGCGACGGGGGCGGGGACTATCGCACTCGGCATCGCAGCATCGGCCTGCGATGTCGCAGTGTGCAAAGTGCCCCTTAGATTGTGTAAGTGGAGTGATGCTCCTTGATGTAAAGGTCCAGTCACACTAAACAACTTACCAGCGATCCCAACAACGATAGGGATCGCTGGTAAGTTGCTAGGAGGTTGCTGGTGAGATGTCACACTAAGCGACGCTCCAGCGATCCCACCAGCAACCTGACCTGGCAGGGATCGCTGGAGCGTCGCTACACGAGTTGCTGGTGAGCTCACCAGCAACCAGTGACCAGCCCCCAGCGCCGCGTGGAAGATGCTGCGCTTGGTAACTAAGGTAAATATCGGGTAACCAACCCGATATTTACCTTGGTTATCAGCGCACTCAGCTACACGTGCAGAGAGCAGGGAGCAGCGCACACTGAGCGCTGGCTCCCTGCTCTCCTAGTTACAGCACACATCGGGTTAATTACCCGATGTGTGCTGCAGCTAAATGTGCACAGAGCAGGGAGCAGCGCACAATGCTTAGCGCTGGCTCCCTGCTCTCCTAGCTACAGTACACATCGGGTTAATTAACCCGATGTGTCCTGCAGCTACATGTGCACAGAGCAGGGAGCAGCGCACAATGCTTAGTGCTGGCTCTCTGCTCTCCTAGCTACAGCACACATCGGGTTAATTAACCCGATGTGTCCTGCAGCTACATGTGCACAGAGCAGGAGCCGGCAGCACAGGCAGTGAGAGCGGCGGAGGCTGGTAACAAAGGTAAATATCGGCTTCTTGGTTACCCGATGTTTACATTGGTTACCAGCCTCCGCAGAAGCCGGCTCCTGCTGCCTGCACATTTAGTTGTTGCTGTCTCGCTGTCATACACAGTGATGTGTGCTTCACAGCAGGAGAGCAACAACTAAAAAATGGCCCAGGACATTCAGCAACAACCAACGACCTCACAGCAGGGGCCAGGTTGTTGCTGGATGTCACACACAGCAACATCGCTAGCAACGTCACAAAAGTTGTTCGTTAGCAGCGATGTTGCTAGCGATGTTGCTTAGTGTGACGGGGCCTTTAGTTGGGACAAGTTTGCTAATTAATAAACTGGATTGTGTCCGATTGCAAAAAACTGACACATCCGGTTTTTGCTCTGCGGCACAATACGGCGCTCTGCAGAAAAATGCAACGGGTTTTTTTTTTGCCGCCGGTTGCATTTTTTCCCGCATAGACTTGCATTAGCGCCGTATTGTGCCGCATGGCCTTGCATTGTGACCGTTTTTTGCCGGATGTGGCATATTTAGCCGATGCGTCGCCAGATGGAACGTTGCCTGGCACTTTTTTGTGTGGCGAAAAAAACGCATTTACAATGCATGCCTGTGGACGCCGGATGCGTTTTTTTTGCACTGCGCATGCTCAGTATCAAGCCGCATCCGTGAGAAACCGGAAGGGCCGCATGGAAAAACTTATGTAACGGATCCGTTTTTTCACCGCATCCGTTGCATAGGTTTTTGAGCTGGATTGAGCCGCACTGCTCAAACCGGCGCAGTGCAAAAAAACGCATCCGGCGTCCATAGGTCCGGGGAGGAGAAACCACCCCTCTTGATTTCCCCTCCTCCCCGAATCTAAGGTATTTGCAATGCAAAGTGATCGCAGCCACCGGGGCCGCGATCTCGCCATGACATACTGGATACGTCATGGGTCCTTAAGTACCAAGGAGCCATGACGTACCCAGTACGTCATAGGTCACTTAGGGGTTAATGTGCCTTCCCGCACACACACACACATATACACACACACACACACACACCATTCTTCTCACCTGTCCCGCGCTCCCTCGGCTGCCTCATCTCTGCTTCGTGCGGCTCCCCAGGCCCGTGCCCCTGTAGCATCGCGGCCGGTGCAGGGGTCGCAGCCACTGTCAGTGACTTATGTCAGATGATTGTTTTGCCGGCGCGAGAGCGCAGAGTCCGTGACTCAGATATCAGCGCCGCCGGCAAAACACTCATCTAACAAAGCGCAGACAGTGACTGCGGCCCCTGCACCGGCCGCGATGCTACAGGGGCACGGGCCTGGGGGCCGCGTGTTTGAGACCGCTGATTTACACGATCACATCTAGTGACGGGACAGACAGCACGACACAGAACACATTACTCACCGCTCCGCTCCAGCAGGGGTCCACACCTCGCGCCACCAGAACTCCCGTCCTCTCTGCCCCCAGGGCGGCCGATCTTCCTCATTTCTTTCTCCATAACGCTGTCTGGAAATCCCCTCTCCATCATATTACTCCTCCGATCCACGAACGATAAATTCTCCGATGAACGAACGATAACTCCTCAGATCCAAGAACGTAACTGCACAACACCGACTTCTCCTCGCTCCAACTACAACCCACAAGGGCCTATCAGTCAGCTCGGCCTTTATATAGGACCTGCGGTTCGCGCCAACGGTGACCTCCAATCAGAAGCTGTTTGGCGAATGTCCCTGAACACGTCATGGGCCTGACAACAGGTTTAAAAAAAGGTCATAGAAAGTTCACAGCGTTAAAGGGGCCTCGCTGCAGCGAGTGTAATATGCAATATCTAGCTGTCTATTATCTATCTATCATCTATCTATCTATCTATCCCTCTTTTATCTATTATCTATCCCTCTATCTATCTATCATCTATCTATTATCTATCTTTCATCTATCTATTATCTATCTATCTATTAGATATCCCTCTATCTATCCCTCTATCTATCTATCTCTCTATCTATTATCTATCTTTCATCTATCTTTCTATTATCTATCTATCTATTAGATATCCCTCTATCTATCCCTCTATCTATCTATCTCTCTATCTATTATCTATCTTTCATCTATCTATCTATTATCTATCTATCTATCCCTCTATCTATCTACCTATCTATCTACCCCTCTATCTGTCTTTTGGTTTTTTAATGTTGAATTAATAAAATTATGTATTTTATCATTGTCTATAGCTATTCTGTGTGAATCGGGTTGTTTTTTTTAGATACATAATAGAAAACAGATAATAGAGAGATAGATAACAGAAAGAACATATAGAATAGATAATAAGAAAGAACATATAGAATAGATAGAAATAAATAACAGAATAGCTTAATAGCTTAAGGGATAGCTATTTTGGCCAGCTGGTTTTTTTTTTGTTTTTTTTTGTAATTTAGTTAAAAAAATGACGTGGGGTCCCCCCCATTTTTCATGTCCAGCATGATTCGGGGAGGAGGGGAAATCAAGAGGGGTGGTTTCTCCTCCCCGGACCTATGGACGCCGGATGCGTTTTTTTGCACTGCGCCGGTTTGAGCAGTGCGGCTCAATCCAGCTCAAAAACCTATGCAACGGATGCGGTGAAAAAACGGATCCGTTACATAAGTTTTTCCATGCGGCCCTTCCGGTTTCTCACGGATGCGGCTTGATACTGAGCATGCGCAGTGCAAAAAAAACGCATCCGGCGTCCACAGGCATGCATTGTAAATGCGTTTTTTTCGCCACACAAAAAAGTGCCAGGCAACGTTCCATCTGGCGACGCATCGGCTAAATATGCCACATCCGGCAAAAAACGGTCACAATGCAAGGCCATGCGGCACAATACGGCGCTAATGCAAGTCTATGCGGGAAAAAATGCAACCGGCGGCAAAAAAAAAACCCGTTGCATTTTTCTGCAGAGCGCCGTATTGTGCCGCAGAGCAAAAACCGGATGTGTCAGTTTTTTGCAATCGGACACAATCCAGTTTATTAATTAGCAAACTTGTCCCAACTAAAGGCCCCGTCACACTAAGCAACATCGCTAGCAACATCGCTGCTAACGAACAACTTTTGTGACGTTGCTAGCGATGTTGCTGTGTGTGACATCCAGCAACAACCTGGCCCCTGCTGTGAGGTCGTTGGTTGTTGCTGAATGTCCTGGGCCATTTTTTAGTTGTTGCTCTCCTGCTGTGAAGCACACATCACTGTGTATGACAGCGAGACAGCAACAACTAAATGTGCAGGCAGCAGGAGCCGGCTTCTGCGGAGGCTGGTAACCAATGTAAACATCGGGTAACCAAGAAGCCGATATTTACCTTTGTTACCAGCCTCCGCCGCTCTCACTGCCTGTGCTGCCGGCTCCTGCTCTGTGCACATGTAGCTGCAGGACACATCGGGTTAATTAACCCGATGTGTGCTGTAGCTAGGAGAGCAGAGAGCCAGCACTAAGCATTGTGCGCTGCTCCCTGCTCTGTGCACATGTAGCTGCAGGACACATCGGGTTAATTAACCCGATGTGTACTGTAGCTAGGAGAGCAGGGAGCCAGCGCTAAGCATTGTGCGCTGCTCCCTGCTCTGTGCACATTTAGCTGCAGCACACATCGGGTAATTAACCCGATGTGTGCTGTAACTAGGAGAGCAGGGAGCCAGCGCTCAGTGTGCGCTGCTCCCTGCTCTCTGCACGTGTAGCTGAGTGCGCTGATAACCAAGGTAAATATCGGGTTGGTTACCCGATATTTACCTTAGTTACCAAGCGCAGCATCTTCCACGCGGCGCTGGGGGCTGGTCACTGGTTGCTGGTGAGCTCACCAGCAACTCGTGTAGCGACGCTCCAGCGATCCCTGCCAGGTCAGGTTGCTGGTGGGATCGCTGGAGCGTCGCTTAGTGTGACATCTCACCAGCAACCTCCTAGCAACTTACCAGCGATCCCTATCGTTGTTGGGATCGCTGGTAAGTTGTTTAGTGTGACTGGACCTTTACATCAAGGAGCATCACTCCACTTACACAATCTAAGGGGCACTTTGCACACTGCGACATCGCAGGCCGATGCTGCGATGCCGAGTGCGATAGTCCCCGCCCCCGTCGCAGCAGCGATATGTGGTGATAGCTGGCGTAGCGAAAATTATCGCTACGCCAGCTTCACACACACACTCATCTGCCGTGCGACGTCCCTGTGGCCGGCGACCCGCCTCCTTGTTAAGGGGGCGGGTCGTGCGGCGTCTCTGCGACGTCACACGGCAGGCGGCCAATCGGAGCGGAGGGGCGGAGATGAGTGGGATGTAAACATCCTGCCCACCTCCTTCCTTCCGCATATCCTACGGAAGCCGCGGTGACGCCGGTAGGAGATGTTCCTCGCTCCTGCGGCTTCACACACAGCGATGTGTGGTGTGCTGCCGCAGGAGCGAGGAACAACATCGGACCGTCGCGTCAGCGTAATTATGGATTACGCCGACGCTGCACCGATGATACGATTACGACGCTTTTGCGCTCGTTAATCGTATCATCCAGGCTTTACACACTGCGATGTCGCATGCGATGCCGGATGTGCGTCACTTTCAATTTGACCCCACCGACATCGCACCTGCGATGTCGCAGTGTGCAAAGTGCCCCTCAGCCTTATCTCATGATTGTTACAATCAAAAGATACTCCGAGTGTATCAATGCACAATAAAGAATTCCATAAGCTTTTTTAGGATAAAACCCAATAATAATAACGATTTGCAATACTTGTGCTTTATCTGACTG
This sequence comes from Anomaloglossus baeobatrachus, assembly GCF_048569485.1. NCBI lineage: Eukaryota > Metazoa > Chordata > Amphibia > Anura > Aromobatidae > Anomaloglossus > Anomaloglossus baeobatrachus. The sequence continues at coordinate 20,481 of NW_027442156.1, read as the reverse complement.
AAAATACCGATGCGTGTTCAAAACGGTGGCATATTTCTGTCCTTCAACAAGGTGTGTCTCCCTGTTTATTTTAATATTTATATGTTTGATTGCCTAATAAAGTTTTGGGTTTTATCCTAAAAAAGCTTATGGAATTCTTTATTGTGCATTGATACACTCGGAGTATCTTTTGATTGTAACAATCATGAGATAAGGTTTAAGACAATCCACTTTGTGCCTGGTGCGACGGATACGTCTCTGATTGTGTAAAAACTGAGGTGACGGATCCCATTTTTTTTTTCTTTGTTTTTAGGCTGAGAGAGAGAGACCCCACCATCCCCGCACATACACCGGCACTCCCCCCACCCACCATCCCCGCACATACACCGGCACTCCCCCCACCCACCATCCCCGCACATACACCGGCACTCCCCCCACCCACCATCCCCGCACATACACCGGCACTCCCCCCACCCACCATCCCCCCACATACACCGGCACTCCCCCCACCCACCATCCCCGCACATACACCGGCACTCCCCCCACCCACCATCCCCACACATACACCGACACGCACCATCACTGCACATACACCGGCACTCCCCCCACCCACCATCCCCGCACATACACCGGCACTCCCCCCACCCACCATCCCCACACATACACCGACACGCACCATCACTGCACATACACCGGCACTCCCCCCACCCACCATCCCCGCACATACACCGGGACTCCTGCACGCACCATCCCTGCACATACACCGGCACTCCCGCACGCACCATCTCCGCACATACACCGGCACTCCTGCACGCACCATCACCGCACATACACCGGCACTCCCGCACGCACCATCACCGCACATACAGCGGCACTCCTGCACGCACCATCACTACACATACACCGGCACTCCCCCCACGCACCATCACCGCACATACACCGGCACTCCCCCCACGCACCATCACTGCACATACACCGGCACTCCCGCACGCACCATCACCGCACATACAGTGGCACTCCTGCACGCACCATCACTACAGATACACCGGCACTCCCCCCACTCACCATCACCGCACATACACCGGCACTCCCCCAACGCACCATCACCGTACATACACCGGCACTCCCGCACGCACCATCACTACACATACACCGGCACTCCCGCACGCACCATCACTACACATACACCGGCACTCCCGCACGCACCATCACTACACATTCACCGGCACTCCCGCACGCACCATCACCGCACATACACCGGCACCCCCCCACGCACCATCACCGCAAATACACCGGCACTCCTGCACGCACCATCACTGCACATACACCGGCACTCCCACACCCACCATCCCCGCACATACACCGGCACTCCCGCACGCACTGTCACTACACGTACACTGGCCCTCCCGCACGCACCATCACTGCAAATACTCCGGCACTCCCGCACGCACCATCACTGTACATACACCGGCACTCCCGCACGCACCATGACCGCACATACACCGGCACTCCTGCACGCACCATCACTACACATACACCGGCACTCCCTCACGCACCATCATTGCAAATACACCGGCACTCCCGGGGGAGTTAAAGGGGTTAACCAGAAGCACAATGTTATTAAAGATAATTTGTCTAATAGAGTAGATCTTACAGTATATGTAATGTGCAACTTTTACCTATTGTAGATTAAGGTGTCAGATCTGCTTTAGAATAGAATTTTGTTGCTTTAAAATATTCTAATTTAAAATAAATACTACCAAGTTTGCATTAAGAATATTTTATATTTTTTCTGTTTATAATTATTGTTTATAAAACAATGTGATCGGCAGTGCTGAATGGGTGTGGATGGGGAGTGGTTATGGGCGTGACTAGTTGTGAAATGGGTATGGTTAGGGGCGTGGCCTAAAATCGCCGTGGCGCACACATAGCGTGACACACAGTTTGGCCCTCTTTCCTTTCTTGGAAAGTTTGGAGGTATGTGTCTGTCCTCAGAAATAAAAATGGACCCCAAAATGTGTTGTGTAATTTCTGCCAATACCCTTGTGAAAATGAGAAAATTGGAACTAAAGCAAAATTTGTATGTCAATGTGTGTTTTTATTTTCACGGCTCAATGTTATAAAACTTTGTGAAGCATCTGGGGATTTATGGTGCGCACCACGTATCTAGATGAATTCCTTGAGGGGTTTAGTTTCCAAAATGGGGTCACTTGTGGGAGTCTTCACTGTTTGCACATCAGGGGCTCTACAAATGCAGCATGCTCTCTGGAATAGATAGCAAATTCCGCTCCATCCCTTCCAGACCCCACCTTGCGCTCGCACATCGTTTTTCCACTAAATATGCAGTATCAACATACTCAGGAGAAATAGGACAGAATTCTATGCTCCATATTATTTCTCCTGTAACCCTTGTGAAATGGAACAATTTTTTGCTAAATAAACACATTTTTGTGCGAAAAATTAAAATGTTAATTTAATGTTCAAAATTGCTTTAATTAGTGTGAAGCATCTAAAGGGTAAATAAGCTTCTTGGATTTGGTTTTGACTACTTTGAGGGGTGCAGTTTTTTAAAGCTGTCACGTTTAAGTATTTTCTGTCACATTGGCCCCTTAAAGTCACTCCAAATGTGAAGTGGTCCCTAAACAAAAAATTAGTTTGAGAAACTTTTAACCCATCTAGATTACTGAGAAGCAAATTGTTCCAAAACTGCTGCTGTTGTAAAGCAGATGTAAATGATGCTTATGACCTCACTGAGGAGAAGATGGAGAAATCTGACCGCCCTCGGATGGCAATGTGTCCCTCGCACCATAGACCTGAATGAGTCTTATCCGATTGAATGGCAAATTGTAGCCGGCACCAAGAGGTTCTGTCAGTAAAACAACAAATTGGGCCTCAGCACTGGCCCTCTGAAAAACGTTGGGCCGAGTGCTATTCAATAAAAAATCCGCTAGCACTCGTCCAGCTAATCCGGTGGCGTGAGCCCTTCCATCCAATATTGCAGTGTCTCAGCAACTTCAGGTTGGGCGACGTAAAACAGGAACAGAAATGTAAATGAGGCCGAATGTAAAGATTGTATCTCATCAATATCTATGTCCACTTTAATTTTTAGGTATGAAGAAGAAAATAAAAGCCGGAAAAGATGGCGAGAGCAGACAGGAGGTAAGAAATCAATAAATAGCAACCAATGTATTTGTGTAAAAGGGGTTGTCTGTATAGATAGTCTGGCCGTATGTGAGTGATGATGTGACTGTGCATGTTGTCACCATTTCCAGGTTCCTCAAGTCGTTCCTTGCTGACTAGTCTCATCTGCCTTATCTCAATTCTCTTGTGATTGGTAGCCGGGGGTGAGGGACATAGTCCAGCACCCGCCTGACACGCTACAGAAAAGGGGTTTGCAGTGTGTGTTTGGGTTGGTGCTGTGGTGCGATACCTGAGTAACCGGGTACTTCTGGGCTGTCAGTCCGCTGCTGCTGCTGCTCCAAGGAACATGCTGCAGATTCACTCCCATAAGAATAAAGTCCACACTTGGGCCAGCTATAAAACACTTTGTCTTTACTGTCACCAGTGTCTTGGAAACACCAATCTTCCCCATAGGAGAGGCACACATATTTCACAGGCATTGTTTCACAGTTCAACATGGCTCTCCCCATCACGGCTGTTCTCAGGGTCTCACCGGCATGAGAGTTTCTTCTCTACACTTCACTGTTCTCTGAAAGGCTATCTTCTACCGGGTTGCATCCGAGGATCCCAATCCTGCAGTGACGGTGACTGTCTGAAGACTAAGAGGTACTTTGCACGTTGCGACAACGCTACTGCGATATCGGTGGGGTCAAAACAAAAGTGACGCACATCCGGTAGCGACGTCGCAACGTGTAAATACTAGGAGCGGAGATGAACGAGCGTGAAACAGTCAAAAATCGCTGATCTGTGTCACGTCGTTCATTTCCATAATGTCGGTGCGTCCGCAGGTAAGATGTTGTTTGTCATTCCTGCAGCGCCACACATCGCTGTGTGTGAAGCTGCAGGACCAACAAACATCTCCTTACCTGCATCTGCCGTCCACCGGCTATGCGGAAGGAAGGAGGTGGGCGGGATGTTTACATCCTGCTCATCTCTGCCCCTCCGCTTTGATTGGCCGGCCGCTTTGTGACGTCGCTGTGACGCCTAAAGCACCTCCCCCTTAAAGGAGGGTTTCCTCGGCAGTCACAGCGACGTCGCCGACCAGGTATGTGAGTGTAAAGCTGCCGTAGCGATAATGTTCGTTACGGCAGCTCGCACTACATATCACAGGTGCGACGGGGGCGGGTACTATCGCGCTCGGCATCGCTATCATTAGCTAGCGATGTCGCAGTGTGCAAAGTACCCCTAAGGTCCTTACAATAACCGCACTATTCACTTTATCCTTCTTGGCGCTATTCTAGTTCACGCTCTACTTCCAGGCTACCTCTCTGTAACATAATGCTTCAGTTCACCAGCTTCTGATTTCCTCCTGCCCAATGCTTCTGCCTGTTTCTCTACCGCTGCACCACTCAGCTGCTTCTTCACACCATCTCTGGCACTATCTGACTAAGGCTATGTCCGCATGTTGCATTATTTTCTTATGTATTGGTTGCGTTTTAAACTGCATTGTGTTATTTGACAAACTGCATGCGTTTTGCTTCCCCAGCAAAGGCTATGAGAAATCAGAATTTCCATCTGCACGTTGCATTCTTTTTGTCAGCGTTTATTTTGACATATATTTCTCAAAATCTTTGACCAAAAAAAGCAGCATGTTCATTCTTTTTGCGTTTTGGTCATGTTTTGTCACCCATTGAAATGAATAAGGTATGTCCAAAATGCAACCAAAATGTTAGCTGTGCGTTTCCACTGCTTTTTGGTTGCATTTTGTATGCATTTTTTGTCAACAAAAACGCAGGTCACCAACTTTTCTCCATTCTCTCTCTGTCTCTCTCTGTCTCTCTCCGCTTCATACTCACCATTTACTGGCGTAGGTGTCACGCTACTCCTGCAGCGCCTTTCCTCTGCTTCTGAAAGTGCCGACCGCTCATTAGGCTCATTTCATATTGACTGCTTCCCCGCCCACCGACGCCTATGATGGGGCGCGTCTGACTGCAACCAAATGCTGAGTGTCAGCTGTCTGACTACAACCAATCACAGATGCCGGTGGGCGGGTCTATATCATATAGTAAAATAAATAAATAATTAAAAAACAAACAAACAATAAATGGCGTGTGGTCCCTCTCCATTTTGAAACCCAACCAAGATAAAACCTCACAGATGAGGGATGGTATTCTCAGGCTGGGAGACCCACGTTATTGGGAGCCCCCTAGCCTAAAAATATCAGCCAACCGGAATTGCCGCATCCGTTAGATGTGACAGTCCCAGCACTTTACCCAGATCATCCTGATTGCCCTGGTGCGGTGGCAATCCGGGTAATAAGGAGTTAATGGAAGCCCATGGAAGCCTCTAAGTCCTAGATTAGTCATGGCAGGCGTCTATGAGACTCCCCCTCATCACTAATTTGTAAGTGAAAGTAAATAAACACTAACACAGAAAAATCCTTTATTTCAAATAAAAGACAAAAAAGCTGTTGCACAGCTTCTAGCTTCCCAGTTGCAGAACAAAGTTCACAGAGCAGATTACATGGGATAACAAGCTCTTTACTTCTGAGAGAACATGAGGTAATGATTTGCACAGTCATACAGCATTGCATCAGGAAGTGAAAAACGAAACCAGGAAGAAAAGAAAAGACTTTTTACAATACAGTGAGTAAGGAAACTTTACACAACATCGCCATCTACCGTTAGATCAGCATAAAGTCCTCCGTCACACATATACAAAGAAGTCCTCATCTGTTGCATATACCAACAAAAGCACTCTCTTTCATCACTTTATTAACCTTCCAACCTTCCCACCAGGTCGGACATAATCCACACAAGGTCCCACGACGCTTCCAGCACTGCTAAATCTGACCCTCACAGCGAGCGCCATAGAACAAAACTGCCCGCTGTGAGGTTCAGGCCGCAACTGAAGTGAGTAGCGCTATCAGCAGTGACGTCACTCAGGTTAGCTGCTGCCACAGCTGGAGTCCTCCATCTGTGACAGCATATCACCCGAGTGACTGAAGTGAGCTACGCAATCAGCGGTGCTGTCACTCAGGTGATTTCCGGTCACAGCAGGAGTCCTCCACCCGTGACGGCAAATCACCCGAGTGACTGAAGTGAGCAGCACGATCAGCGGTGCCGTCACTCAGGTGATTTGCGGTCATAGCTGTAGTCCTTCAGCCAGAATTGGTGCAATGTTAGGCTGGAAAGGGCCAAATAACGATGGCCCTTCCCACCCTAATAATATCAGCCCCAGATTGGCTGCTGTACCTTGGCTGGTTTTAGAAAAATGGGGGTGACCGCATGTCATTTTTTAAAAAGAAAAAAAAAAATCACTAAAAAAAGTGTGGGATCTCCTCTATTTTTCAGAACCAGCCAAGGTACAGCACACAGCTGAGGGTTGCAGCCCGCAGCTTCTGCTGTTCCTGTGCTAGATAAGAAAAATAGGGGGGCCCCAATTCAATTTTTTTTACCCCAAAAAATAAAAAAAACAGCTGGAAAAGCTAGCTGTCACTCTTTCGAGCTATTCTGTTATTTCTTTCTATCTATTCTATATATTCTTTCTTATTGTCTATTCTATATATTCTTTCTATCTAACTATTATTTTTATTTTTTTCTATCTCTTCTATCTATCAATTATCCTAATCTATCATATTTTATTTCTCCTTTAAAAAACTCACCCTGTCAAAAACGCATCCAAAATGCTTGCGTTTTGGATGCATTTTTTTTTGTCAAGCGCAGTGTTTGCAATTGTCAAAGTCTGCCAGAGGGTGCAATTTTTTTTGTCAAATCAAGAACGCAAGTTGCACACATACCCTTACTAACTCGGGAACTCCCAACCCCTATGCTATGAGGCCTGCTACACCAAAACTCCTAGTCCTGCATCTCTTGTGCAAGACTCCCTCCTAGCAAATAGGGAGCCCAATGCCACCTTGTCACAGCGACAGAATTGTGGCACAACTCACATAAAACTTACACAATATACATTGGCAATGCAGCGCACGATGTCTTCAGGGGAGTACTGACCATGGGTAACCCTCTTATATCCCTCCCCTCTTTAACCTTGGTCATTCCCGACCAACTGGGCATCTGAAAAACATAAAAGCATGCACACATTCTACACTTAAAACAGTATCAAAACATTTCTTGATTTAAACATGAGGACTGTGGCCAACAACAGTACCCCACTCAGTCCAAGGAAGCAGTCTCTTTGTTTGGGACTTTGATTACCCACAAAATTGTTTTGTCATTATCTCCCACCAACTGCAAAGTGGGGGGCATATTTCTTTAAGAAAAATTCATCCACAAAGTTCTGGGGGCACAAACTGAAAAACACTGTCCTGTTTCCTGACCTGGCCAGCACATCGGGTCATCCGTTTCACTTTTCCCTCCTCCATGCTGCACAGGATAGGGCTCAGTCTCTCAGGGGCCATGGACTTTTCCCCCCATGGACTTTGTCCTGAAACAGGACAGGACTAAGTCCAGGGGGCAACGTCCATAAACAGGACATGATTAGTCCACAGGGGCAAAATGGGCCAAGTCCATGAGAGCTGCAAGGGACTCCTGGGCCGAAGTCACAGTCTTCCTCCTGCCCCAAGGGCTGGCAGAGTTCCCAAATCCAGCAGGGGGGCGCAACATGTGCCGAGCTTGGATTGGGGGGAAACAAAAAAACACACAGTTCAGACCACGAGGGGTATTACAACATCCCTCCACAATAATCAAAAGCAAAAACCTGGCCTTGTCCGGCCGCGAGGGTTATCATATTATCCCTTGGCTCACACAGGGCAACATCTCAGCCCAACAGAGGCTCATGGCCTTTAAAGGGGTTATCCGGCTTAATTTGCTTTTTTTTTATTATTTCCCTATGGGGCTACATTGGGGCAGGTAAGTAGATAGAGACCACTTACCTGCCCTGCTGTCAGCCCCTCTCCCCCGGCTCAGAGCGGTCATGTGACCGCTCCTGCCGCGATTTTGCTGCTTCCGGTCATTTCATGTCTACATGGGCAGGGCCATGTTGACATGCAAATGTGGAAACAGCATGTCGCCTCCTTGCTGGGCTGTACAGTGCGATGAGCCCCGCCCCCCTTCCCTGCACCCTCCCACACATTCCCCCGCACCTCCCCCTGCACTGCTGTGGGGGTCCGTGACCTGGCGGCGGGGCCTGGCGGCAGCTGCCATGGTGTCAGCTCCAGCACCGGCCCCCCTGCTCAGGATCACACATTCAAATATACCGGCATCACAGATCACAGATGCCGGTACATTTGAAAGTGCTGATGAGAAGCAGCGCAGCGCTGCTTCTCATCTTGCACGCTGTCTGAACTCTCTTCAGCACAGCGGTGAAGTCACCACTGTGCTGATATGTCTAGAGCACAGACAGCGCGCGAACGTGCAGGAGCGGCGGGGACCGATGACGGGTGAGTATGTACTCCCTATGGGGTGGTGTGTGTGTGTGTGTGTGTGTGTATGCGGTGCACAGCCCGATGTGTGTGTGTGTGTGTGTGTATGTATGTTTGTGTATGCGGTGCACAGCCCGTTGTGTGTGTATGCGGTGCAGAGCCTGATGTGGTGAGGGGTGCAGAGCCCGATGTGGTGTGGGGTGCAGAGCCCGATGTGGGGCTGTTATTTGCAATGCTGTAGTGTAGTGCGCTGCCCTGTAGTGCCCTGCCCTGTAGTGCCCTGCCGTGCAGTGCGCTGCCGTGCAGTGCGCTGCCGTGTAGTGTGCTGCCCTGTAGTGCGCAGCCCTGTAGTGTCCTGTAGTGTCCTGCCCTGTAGTGCTCTGTAGTGTCCTGCCCTGTAGTGTCCTGTAGTGTCCTGCCCTGTAGTGTCCTGTAGTGATCTGCCGTGTAGTGTGCTGCCCTGTAGTGTCCTGTCCTGTAGTGTCCTGTAGTGCGCTGCCCTGCAGTGTCCTGCCCTGTAATGTGCTGCCCTGTAGTGTCCTGTCCTGTAGTGTCCTGTACTGTGCTGCCCTGTAGTGTCCTGTAATGTGCTGCCCTGTAGTGTCCTGTCCTGTAGTGTCCTGTAATGTGCTGCCCTGTAGTGTCCTGCCCTGTAGTGCCCTGTAGTGTGCTGCCCTGTAGTGTCCTGTAATGTGCTGCCCTGTAGTGTCCTGTCCTGTAGTGTCCTGTAATGTGCTGCCCTGTAGTGATCTGTCCTGTAGTGTCCTGTAATGTGCTGCCCTGTAGTGTACTGTAATGTGCTGCCCTGTAGTGTCCTGTCCTGTAATGTGCTGCTCTGTAGTGCCCTGTAGTGTGCTGCCCTGTAGTGTCCTGTAATGTGCTGCCCTGTAGTGTCCTGTCCTGTAGTGTCCTGGAATGTGCTGCCCTGTAGTGATCTGCCCTGTAGAGTCCTGCCCTGTAGTGCCCTGTAGTGTGCTGCCCTGTAGTGTCCTGTAGTGTCCTGCCCTGTAGTGTCCTGTCCTGTAGTGTCCTGTAATGTGCTGCCCTTTTGTCTCCTGCCCTGTAGTGCCCTGTAGTGTCCTGTCCTGTAGTGTTCTGTAATGTGCTGCCCTGTAGTGTCCTGTCCTGTAGTGTCCTGTAATGTGCTGCCCTGTAGTGTCCTGTAGTGTCCTGTAATGTGCTGCACTGCAGTGTCCTGCCCTGTAGTGTCCTGCCGTGTAGTGATGAGAGGTCAGTGCTGGGGCAGAATATACTGACAGGGAATGTGTGTGCAGGGGGCGGACAGAGGGTGCGGCTGGACACTGGGGTGGGGCTGGACACTGAGGCCGGGCGGTGCCAGCTGTGACTGGGAGGTTTTGCACAGGAAGTGGTCATGTTTGCTGGAGCTGAATGTAAACAAGAAGCTGCACAGAATAAAGAGATAATTCAAGAGGAACAAAAGTTAGAAAACAAAAAATAACAATGTAGGGGTGATTAATATGACAATACAGCACAGATTAGCTTAAACTCAAACATTTTTGTTATGTCGGACAACCCCTTTAACTTTTTCTCACAGGAGGGCAGTCGGGAACTGGCCTCCCCGTCCACAAACTGGCAATTTTTCAATTGTCCTCAGCCACTTCCAGCCTTCTTCTTTTCTGAGGTCAACCTCTTTTTACATGCATCAATTGTATTTGGGGACATCGGGCGTCGCCATATCCATGGGTTTCTCATCCGGTCGGCTCCATCCGGGTGCTCCTGCTTCCCCCGGGGTCCTCTCCAAGTACATTTGGTAGACTTTGTCTCCGGTGATGATCACCGAGGGGGCTGCTGCAGCCACTGCAAGGGATGGCGGATGTTCTGCCTGTTTCCGCGCCGGTCATTGGGTTGTCTGGTGCTCCCTCTGTTCTCTCAGGCCCGCCGGAGCCGCTGATCTAGTTGGCTCAGCAGCTACTGCTCTCTGTCGTTTCTCCATGCGCTCCGCCTCGGCCTCCGCAGGCTGTGTCACCCCGACCATGCACCATCCCTTTCGGCATTGCAGCTTTATAAAGGTGACCCTCTCTCCCACATAGAGGGTCCGCAGCCAGGAAAGGAGAGACGGCCTGGTCACCATGGCCCGGTTGACGTAGACCTGGTGACAGGTATACTCCTCCTCGATAAAGCCGTAGCCTTTGGTCCTAGTTGAAAGTGACTTCCCAGCCTGAGGAGCATTGGCAATCGAATTTGTGCCTTTTAGGACCGTCCTTCCAGTCCCGAGCCAATGCATCCGCCTGCATTCTCTCCCTCACAACTGCCTCCTAATCCTGCAGGGTCCAAGCTGTCACCCAGTCACTTGGGGGCAGGGCTGCTGCTGGCACCTGCTCGCGTCAGGGCTCACTGCCAGGTACGTGGCTCATGGGTCTCAGCAGCATGTCTCTCCCCCTGCAGTATTTGGGAGCGGAGGCCTCCAACGGTGCGGCACCAGGTCGGAACCAGGGCACAATCGGTCCTACCTCTTCAAGGCCTGACTCCTCCTCCGACTTCAGCTCCATTTCTTCCAGGGCTGGCATGTCTGGATCATCTGCTGGGGCCTCTGTCTTTTTCTCCGGGGCTCAACCGGCCGCAGGGGCTGCTTCCACATCTTCCGGTTCCGCCATCGTCAGCCTGGCCCAGCAGTGTATTTTTAGTTCAGTGCGGACAAGACCCAGGGCGGGGTGCGCAGTGGCACCCCAGCTGACATAGATGAGTGACTCCGCTCATGAATCTGCCGGAGTTTTGCTCACCAACTGCTCCTGGAGTCATCAGCTGGATAATCCCCGGCAGCTCTCGTGGGTCTCAGGAATTCTCCGTATCTTCCTCACACAACTTTCTTTCTCCTTGACATCTCACAAAATGGCGCCAGCCGACTTAGTGACACACGTTTTGTGTCCTGGGGCCCGCCTCTTCTGGTGCCAGTGGCCTGCTGCGTCACTTGTCCATCTCGCCAGCCGCGCCCATAGCCACGCCCCTCGCTGACACTGGAGGTCACTCACCAGTAGGCGTTTCTTCGGTGACCACACCCCTCTCACCTGGGTGCATTCTGCTCCAGGACGGACCTCATCTTCAGTGCCTCCGCTCTTTATGGCTGCCACTCCTCCGGACCGAGTATGTTTTCGCACCATTGAGCGCTGTCGCCTCCCACGATGGGCAGGGTCTCTCTCCCTCTGGTCACTCGTCACCATCTTGGGGTCCACGCTGTCGTCCGCCATCTTAATTTTCAGTCTCTTTATAACACAGTCCATTCGTGGTGCCTGTTGCAGCCGCTTCGCGTCAGGTGTTCCACAAACCGCACCAGGGATTTTTATTTATTATTATTATTATTATTTATTTATAGAGCACCATTGATTCCATGGTACTGTACATGAGAAGGGGTTACATACAGAACACATATACAAGTTACAGTAGACAGACTAGTACAAAGGGAAAAGGACCCTGCCCTTGCGGGCTTACATTCTATAGGATTTTGGGGAGGAGACAGTAGGTGCGGTGTAGGTTGGGCGGCGGCTCCGCACGTTGGTCAGGCGAATAGCTGTCACTGCTGGGTTCCTCGTCGTGGCAGGTGCTATGGCAGGCAGGATGATGAAGCGGGTCCCTGGTGGATGATGAGGCTTTTATTGGCCGTTGGCACCTAAGCGCAGGGCAGTGGCGCTGGAAAGGTTGAGCCAACACAATCTCTGCTGGTTCAGGGTGTAGTTTACTCACAACTTCAGCTGCCAGCCTGGTCACACTGGTCACTGCCATGATGGGCTCAGGTTAATCCCAGATCCGGTCATGGGTGATCACTGGCATTGTGAAAGGAGAAGGAGAGAGTGAGTGTCCTATTTCTAGGGTGTCCCCCTCAGCAGTTAGGTACCCCTGCTGAGCTCCTGCTCCAACGCTCAGAGCCCAGTAAAATCCAAGTTTTCCAGAGAGATCTTGCCATAACTATGGTCTGGACTCAACTGTGTGAGTGTGTTGCGCCTTCCTCTACCACCAGTGGAACCCACCCCCCAGGTGGCTGGCTTCAGTGATCGGGAAGTCCCATAACCGTTATGACCACCCCCTTACTTGAGATAGATACAACACCTCACTTGAGGTGCAGTACCCTGTGGCGACCTGAACCTCAGGGGTGCCACACTTCCACCACACTCTTCCCTGGAATAAAGTGTCAGCAGTGACTTCTGTGCCCCTGATTGTCTTACTAGTGCAGTGTTGCCCCCAACCCCACCGTGTGCAGTTTTCCTTATGCAATCATTTATCCCCATGTGCCTCCTTCCCCCGTGCGCTGTCTTCCTAGTGCATTGTCACACCCCTATGTGCTGTTGTCTGCCCGCCATTATGCGGCCTTCATTGTGCTTTTTCTTCCCAGTGCGAGGAGCTAAGCGTCCAGACTGGCAGACACCAGTGGCGTCACCTGTGGGGCGACGCTGATGTCCTGTATCGCTGGGTATAATGACACTTCTCATTGCTCAGGACACTGGGGGAGACGCTGCACTAGGAAAACACCCAGGGAGACAGCAGTGACAGCGCTGCACATGAAACAAGTGTCACTGGTAAATCATTGTTTCAGGGAGGGGCAGACGCTGTGGAAGTGACACTGACACTGCTCCCCCCAATGCTTTGAGTATCCCAGCATGCACTGCAGTATTCAGACAAAAAATTAGGTAAGAAAAAAAACAAAGAAGCAGTTAGGGTAGATGGGGAAACGGTAGAACATTTTTACAGCCTAGTATATTAGAAAACAGCTTATATTATGGCACTAAATGTTTCAAAATTCCATGTCTGCTGGTGCGGTTTCTCTTTAAAACAATAAACCGTGCTCTACTCACTCTCCCTGGGTCCAGCACGGACTCTGCCGTTTTTGTTTGCAGCGTTAATGACACGTTGACAACCAGTCAGTGAGCTCAGCATCTTTTCTCACTGCAAACAACAACAGCCAGCGGCAGAGATTCAGTGCTGGACCAGGGGAGGGTGAGTAAAAAGCTAGTGGTTGTAAAAACCTCTGCATCTGGGTAAGTGGGGGTGCTCTGAAAGTAGAAAACCTTATTAAAGTGGATTCCCAAGGAATTTATAATTATACCCTATCAACAAAATAGGAAACCACTTACTAATAGTGGAAAGTCCAAAGGTTAGTGGACAATGCTTTGGAAAACCCAGACAAAGCAATTAAGGCTGAACATGCACACCCCTGCTCCACTCATTGTCTATGGCACTGGTGAAGATATCTGAGCTCTTTATTGGCGATTTCCAGCAGTCCCATAGGCAATGGGCATTTCCACTATACCTGGACCACTGACATCTTTACACAATAATTCTCTACTCACGACAGATTTAACAGGCAACGTATTTCTTCACATGTCCAGAGGTATGGTGTCCATAATGAGGGATCTAGTGTCCAATGTGGGTATGAGGCCCCTTCATTCTTTCTTTCCTGACTACCGCAGTCCCGCAGGAGCTTGGCTTGGTTCTGAGCAATTGAAGAGTTTTATTAACTCCCTTTCACCACAAACAAACTTTTATAGGCCCTTGATGCCCTTTGAGTCTCTGTGTCTGGGGGGAGAGCCTATGGAAAACACCATTGCCCTGCTGTACAAAATGTTCCAGATTGAGTTGTCTGGACAGGAAGATGATGTCCCTTTCTTCTTAAAATGGGAGGTGGATTTGGGGAGACCCCTCACGCGTGAAGAACGCTCAAAAATATTACCCTTTACCCACAAGTCGTCGCTGGATGTAGCGTCACAGGAGCGGGGCTACAAAATAGTTTCTAGGTGGTATCACTGCCCCTCCAGAATTCATTCCATGTTCCCATCTGTCTCTGAAGAATGCTGGAGATGCGCAAACGATAGAGGCTCATACATCCACATGTGGTGGTCTTGTCCTCTCCTACAATATTTTTGGATAGACGTGTTTGCCCTTCTGAATAAAGTGTCATCCACTAGGTTTGAGCCGACGCCGGTACTGGCTTATCTATCCTTAAGCAATATCTCGATCGCCAACTTCAAGAGAAGTCTGTTAAGGCATTTTTTGACGGGGGCAAGGAGATTAATCCCAAGGTACTGGAGGCAGAACAAAGTGCCCTGGCGGGCTGAACTGGTGGCCGAGATTAACCAGATCTATAGGATGGAGGAGCTGGTCGGCCAGGCGTCGGACTCGGGGGAGCGAGTGTTCAGGCTGTGGGCTGTGGGTGCCGTGGATTATGTACAGAGAGACACCAGACCTGGTAATATGGCTTCAAGCCTCAGTTGGGGGCATGAGACCTCTGTGATTGTCCATTCCATAAAACAAAAGTGCCTGGGGCTGCACACGACCCAGACGAGACATCATCTTGGTCCTTCTTTTCTTTTTCCTCTCCCCCCTACATTTCTTCTTTTCTCATCTTTCTTTCCTCCTTGTACATTTTATGTTATGTTTACATAGTTAGCCCGGATTGCCATCTCAGAGACTTTGTGCATCTACTTTGCCTCCCCTTTCTAAACGAGGCTGCATACATTTTTGCATGGGGGGTGGATTATTGGTCACCCAGTGGGCATCATCTCCAAAACAAAGCTATTACATGGGTGATGATGGTCTGACCTGAAGTGTGTAATCAAAGGAATTATTATGCAAGTAGAAAAGTGTTGTATTACTTATTACCTCCAAGATTTGAGTTATTCTACTCTATATCATATGTTGCCTATCCTATAACTTGTAAACCTGTTCTTTATTTGAATAAAATCTGCTTTACACAAAAAATATACACATATTTGCTATTGCTGCGTTCAGAAATGCCCAATCTATCAAAATATAAAATCAATTAATCTGATCGGTAAAGAGCACAGGGAGAAAAAAAATTCCAAACACCAAAAGTATGTTTTTTGGTCTCTACAACATTTCATTAAAATGCAATTACAGGCGATCAAAACTTCGCATCTACCCAAAAATAGAATAATTAATAACGTTAGTTCAAGACACAAGAAATAAGTGGTTGTTGAGGACCAGATCCCGAAAAATGAGAATGCTACAAGTCATGAAAAATGGCGCAACCCTCCCCCCCCACCACTCAGATAAAAGTAGAACTATACATGTTTGTTATCTACGAACTCGTGCTCACCTAGGGAATCATACTGTCAGGTCAATTATAACATAAAGTGAACACTGTAAGTTAAAAAAAAAACACCGAAAAGCAATTGTGCAATTGCACTTTTTTTTTTTTTGCAATTTCACCGCACTTGGATTTTTTTTCAGTCTTCCAATACAACATGGGCAGAATGGTGTTACTCAAAAGTGCAATTCGTCCCGCAAAAAAAACCAAGCCCTCATATAGCTATATTGACAAAAAAATACAAAAAGTTATGGCTCTTGGAAGTAGAGGAGGAGAAAAAAAATGGAAAACCGGCGGGTGGTGAAGGGGTTAAAGAGAGCACAGAAAATCCAAAGCAAAATTGGGATAGGCGGACACCGCTAAAGACACGGCCTTACAATTTATATATAAGGGACTGGAGGGAGGTTTAGTTCTGATGGCCATTTTATGAGCTATGAGGCTGCACACAGAAAGGTGAGCAAGATGGCACTTATAAAAATTGTTCTTCATCAAACTCTGTTCTCCCAAATGAAATGTGTTGGAGGAGAGCAGCAGAACCAGCAACATAATTACTGGAAGTGGCCCAGGACAGAAGAGTGGCTTTATTATCGGAAGGGGGCAAGTATGGGGTGGAAGGGCATTATTATAAGTGGGGGCCCAGGACAGGAGGGGGGGAGGGTATTTTAAGAGGGTGCCCAGGAGAGGGCATTATTATATGAAGGGGCCCAAGATGGAGTGTGGGGGGGGCAATATTATAAGAGGGTGCCCAGGACGGGATTCGGGGAGGCATTATTATAAGAGTATCCATGAGAGTAGGGGGCACTATTATAGGGTGGGGGACATTATTATAAGAGGGTGTCCAGGAGAGGAAGGGGCCCAGGACGGAGTGGGGGGACATTATTATCAGTGGGTGCCCAGGAGAGGATGGGGCATTATTATAGAAAGGGGCCCAGTATGGGGTTGGGGGGGTATTATTATAAGAGGGTGCCCAGGAGAGGAAGGAGCCCAGGACGGAGTGGGAGGACATTATTATGAGGGTGCCCAGGAGAGGAGGGGGCATTATTGGAAGGGCCCAGGATGGGTGACAATTACTATATGGGGGAGAATGAGGAATGTTGATTGCTTTATGAGAAGTGGGGATTTTAATCCCTTCACCCCCGGGCGATTTTTCATTTTTGTTTTTTTCTCACCTTCTGAGAGCCATAACTTTATTTTTTTTCCCCATCAGTATTGCCATAGAAGGGCTTATTTTTTTGCGGAACAGTTTGTACTTTTGAATGACCTCATTTATTTTACCATGTAGTGTACTGGAAAACAGGAAAAAAAATCCCAAATGTGGAGAAATTGTGAAAAGAAGGGAATTTTGTTACTTACCGTAAATTCCTTTTCTTCTAGCTCTTATTGGGAGACCCAGACGATTGGGTGTATAGCACTGCCTCCGGAGGCCACACAAAGCAATTACACTAAAAAGTTTAAGGCCCCTCCCCTTCTGGCTATACACCCCCAGTGGGATCACTGGCTCACCAGTTTTAGTGCAAAAGCAAGAAGGAGGAAAGCCAATAACTGGTTTAAACAAATTCACTCCGAGAAACATCGGAGAACTGAAAACCGTTCAACATGAACAACATGTGTACCCGCAAACAAACCAAAAATCCCGAAGGACAACAGGGCGGGTGCTGGGTCTCCCAATAAGAGCTAGAAGAAAAGGAATTTACGGTAAGTAACAAAATTCCCTTCTTCTTCGGCGCTCTATTGGGAGACCCAGACGATTGGGACGTCCAAAAGCTGTCCCTGGGTGGGTAAAGAAATACCTCATGTTAGAGCTGCAAGACAGCCCTCCCCTACGGGGAGGCAACTGCCGCCTGCAGGACTTTTCTACCTAGGCTGGCGTCCGCCGAAGCATAGGTATGCACCTGATAATGTTTGGTGAAAGTGTGCAGACTCGACCAGGTAGCTGCCTGGCACACCTGTTGAGCCGTAGCCTGGTGTCGCAATGCCCAGGACGCACCCACGGCTCTGGTAGAATGGGCCTTTAGCCCTGACGGAACCTGAAGCCCCGCAGAACGGTAGGCTTCAAGAATTGGTTCTTTGATCCATCGAGCCAGGGTGGCCTTAGAAGCCTGCGACCCCTTGCGCTTACCAGCGACAAGGACAAAGAGTGCATCCGAACGGCGCAGGGGCGCTGTGCGGGAAATGTAGATTCTGAGTGCTCTCACCAGATCTAACAAATGTAAATCCTTCTCATACCGATGAACTGCATGAGGACAAAACGAAGGCAAAGAGATATCCTGATTAAGATGAAAAGAGGATACCACCTTCGGGAGAAACTCCTGAATGGGGCGCAGCACTACCTTGTCCTGGTGGAAGACCAGGAAGGGAGCCTTGGATGACAGCGCTGCCAGCTCAGACACTCTCCGAAGAGATGTGATCGCTACCAGAAAAGCCACTTTCTGTGATAGCCTAGAAAGTGAAACCTCCCTCAGAGGCTCGAAGGGCGGCTTCTGGAGGGCAACTAGTACCCTGTTCAGATCCCATGGATCTAACGGTCGCTTGTACGGGGGTACGATATGACAAACCCCCTGCAGGAACGTGCGCACCTTGGAAAGTCGAGCTAGACGCTTCTGAAAAAAGACAGATAGCGCCGAGACTTGCCCTTTAAGGGAGCCGAGCGACAAACCTTTTTCTAACCCAGATTGGAGGAAAGAAAGAAGGATAGGTAATGCAAATGGCCAGGGAGACACTCCCTGAGCAGAGCACCAGGATAAGAATATCCTCCACGTTCTGTGGTAGATCTTAGCAGGCGTGGGCTTCCTAGCCTGTCTCATGGTGGCAACGACCCCTTGGGATAAGCCTGAAGACTCTAGGATCCAGGACTCAATGGCCACGCAGTCAGGTTGAGGGCCGCAGAATTCCGATGGAAAAACGGCCCTTGGGACAGTAAGTCTGGTCGGTCTGGCAGCGCCCACGGTTGGCCGACCGTGAGATGCCACAGATCCGGATACCACGCCCTCCTCGGCCAGTCTGGAGCGACGAGTATGACGCGGCTGCAGTCGGATCTGATCTTGCGTAGCACTCTGGGCAAGAGTGCCAGAGGTGGAAACACATAAGGGAGCCGGAACTGCGACCAATCTTGCACTAGGGCGTCTGCTGCTAGAGCTCTTTGATCGCGAGACCGTGCCATGAAGGTTGGGACCTTGTTGTTGTGCCGAGACGCCATTAGATCGACGTCCGGCCTTCCCCATCGGCGACAGATTTCCTGAAACACGTCCGGGTGAAGGGACCATTCCCCTGCGTCCATGCCCTGGCGACTGAGGAAGTCTGCTTCCCAGTTTTCTACGCCGGGGATGTGAACTGCGGATATGGTGGAGGCCATGGCTTCCACCCACATCATAATGCGCCGGACTTCCTGGAAGGCTTGCCGACTGCGAGTCCCGCCCTGGTGATTGATGTATGCCACCGCTGTGGAGTTGTCCGATTGAATTCGGATCTGCTTCCCTTCCAGCCACTGCTGGAAGGCTAGCAGGGCAAGAAACACCGCTCTGATTTCCAGAACATTGATCTGAATGCTGGACTCCTGCTGAGTCCACGTACCCTGAGCCCTGTGGTGAAGAAACACTGCTCCCCACCCTGACAGACTCGCGTCTGTCGTGACCACCGCCCAGGACGGTGGTAGGAAGGATCTTCCCTGTGATAAGGAGGTGGGAAGAAGCCACCACTGCAGAGAGTCCTTGGCCGTCTGGGAAAGGAAGACTGTCCTGTCCAGGGATTTTGACTTCCCGTCCCATTGGCGGAGAATGTCCCATTGAAGTGGACGCAGATGAAACTGCGCAAACGGAACCGCCTCCATTGCCGCCACCATCTTCCCGAGGAAGTGCATGAGGCGTCTTAAGGAGTGCGACTGACTCTGAAGGAGAGCCTGCACCCCCGTCTGTTGTGACCTCTGCTTGCTCAGCGGAAGCTTCACTATCGCTGAGAGAGTATGAAACTCCATGCCAAGATACGTTAGTGATTGGGTCGGTGACAGATTTGACTTTGGGAAGTTGATGATCCACCCGAACGCCTGGAGAGTCTCCAGTGCAAAATTCAGGCTGAGTTGGCATGCCTCCTGAGAGGGTGCCTTGACCAATAGATCGTCCAAGTAAGGGATCACAGAGTGTCCGTGAGAGTGCAAGACTGCTACCACTGCTGCCATGATCTTGGTGAACACCCGGGGGGCTGTCGCCAGACCAAATGGCAGAGCCACGAACTGAAGATGTTCGTCTCCTATCACGAAGCGCAGAAAGCGTTGGTGCTCCGTAGCAATCGGCACGTGAAGATAAGCATCCTTGATGTCTATTGACGCTAGGAAATCTCCTTGGGACATTGAGGCAATGACTGAGCGGAGGGATTCCATCCAGAACCGCCTGGCGTTCACATGCTTGTTGAGCAGTTTTAGGTCCAGAACGGGACGGAAGGAGCCGTCCTTTTTTGGAACCACAAAGAGGTTGGAGTAAAATCCTCGGCCCCGTTCCAGAGGGGGGACAGGGATCACGACTCCTTCTGCTCTTAGAGAGTCCACCGCCTGCAGCAGGGCATCTGCTCGGTTGGGGTGTGGGGAGGTTCTGAAGAACCGAAGTGGAGGCCGAGAACTGAACTCGATTCTGTACCCGCGAGACAAAATGTCTGTTACCCACCGGTCCTTGACCTGTGACAGCCAAATGTCGCAAAAGCGGGAGAGCCTGCCACCGACCGAGGATGCGGAGGGAGGAGGCCGAAAGTCATGAGGTAGCCGCCTTGGAAGCGGTTCCTCCATTTGCTTTCCTGGGGCGTGAGTGAGCCCGCCAGGAATCTGAGCTCCCTTGTCCTTTCTGAGTCCCTTTGGACGAGGAGAATTGGGGCTTGCCCGAGCCTCGAAAGGACCGAAACCTCGACTGCCACTTTTTCTGTTGAGGTTTACTTGCTCTGGGCTGTGGCAAGGAAGAGTCCT